>NW_025255286.1:0-1900 GCF_018294505.1 Triticum aestivum
TTCTTGACGACATACCAGAGGTCGACATCAATGGCTTCAAGATGCATGCGCATCTTATTCTTCCAGTAGGGATATTCAGTTCCATCGAACACGGGACAAGCAGCGGAGACTTTGATTATCCCTGCAGTCGACATAGCTAAACTCCAGGTGGTTAAACCGAATCACACAGAACAAGGGAGTACCTTGCTTTGATACCAATTGAAAGTGCTAGTTATTGACTAGAGGGGGGTGAATAGGTGATTTTTATCAAAGTCTTCAAAACATGGAAGTTTCAAAGACAAACAATAGAAATGACCTAATTGATATGCAGCGGAAGATAAACTACAACAAGCAAGCCATAGTCAAGTATGCAATAATGTGAATGTACAAAGACTAATAGCAGCTAGGTAGTAAGGATCAGGATGGAAGATAGTATGAAGCCAATGAAATATAGTAGTCAAGCAATGAAGTCAAACAGATAAGACAAATAAGCAATGACTTCACGAAGACAAACTCAAAGTAAAGGAGAGAAGGGATAGAACCAGTCACTTGTTGAAGACACAGGATTTGTTGGACCAGTTCCAGTTGCTGTGACAACTATATGTCTGGTTAGGGAGGCTGAGATTCAACTCAGAAGACCGCGTCTTCACCTTATTCCCCTTGAGCTAAGGACACACAGTCCTTGCCCAATCACTCTTGTAAGTCTGCAAGGTAGACTTCCGAACCATCACAGACTTCGTTCACCGGCGATCCACAATGACTCTTGGATGCTCAGAACGCGACGCCTAACCGGCTGGAGGATACACAATCCTCAAGTGTAATAAGTCTTCAGGTCACATAGACAAAAAGACTTCAGTGATGCCTAACACTCTTTGGCTCTAGGTGTTTAGGCTTTGTCCTCGCAAGGATTTCTCTCTCAAAGGATTCGAGGTGGGTTGCTCTCAAAACGACAAAAGTCGTAAACTAACTCTGAGCAGCCACCAATTTATGGTGTAGGGGGTGGGCTATTTATAGCCACAAGGCAACCCGACCTGATATGTCCGAAATGACCCTGGGTCACTAAGGAACTGACACGTGTTCCAACGGTCAGATTTCAAACACACACGTCAACTTTACTTGGGCTACAAGCAAAGCTGACTCATCCAGCTCTGGATAAGATTTGCACTCATTGTCTTCGCTCAAAGACATAGGATTTGGGTTGAGCATCACTTCAGTCACTCTGACTTTGTTCACTTGGACCCCACTTAACAGTACGGTGGTTCCTATGACTCAACAAAGAAGAAAAGGAAACAACGAAACAACTCAGTCTTCGCGCTCCATAGTCTTCACTCAATGTCTTCTCATGTCATAGTCTTCAGTGTGAATATGTTCACACACCACCATTGTCTTCAATGTCTTCATACAATTTTAGGGGTCATCTCTGGTAGGTAAACCGAATCAATGAGGGACACTACCTGCATTATCCTGCAATTCTCACAAACGCATTAGTCCCTCAACCAACTTTGTCGTCAATACTCCAAAACCAACTAGGGGTGGCACTAGATGCACTTACAAGAGCCATAAAGCAGAACAACATCCCGCCAAGTGACACAATACGGTACTAACAGTCTTCGAGACCTTCGCCTCAAACAATAGGCGCAAGTGAGCTCATCGAAGCTCTGCTGAAATCTCCCATGTGGCAAAAATAAATCCGTGGAACGACACTACTATAACTTTCAATGCCAGCGACGAACCCCAATTCCAGACCATCCGGGCACCAGCCGCTTGGTCCTTAGCCCAATAGTGGACGGCTTTCGGCTCACTAAGGTACTCATGGATGGTGGAAGCGGATTAAACCTTATCTACGAAGAAACACTCAAGAAGATGAAAATTTATAAAAGCCGCATTGAACAAAGCGGCACAACCTTCAGGGGAATTATCC
>NW_025255287.1:0-1900 GCF_018294505.1 Triticum aestivum
ACCTGCAGAAAAGTTAGTCCGCGCCAATGCCTGTCGATCCTGCACTTCACGTTCAGCTTTACAAGCAAGATGGAATAAACGAGTGATATTAGTATACTCCTTATACTCTAGAATCGTCTGAATATCTCTATTTAATCCACCCATAAAACGTGCAAGCATAGCTTCATTCTCCTCAACAATACCACATCTAATCATGCCAGTTTGTAATTCCTGATAATATTCTTCTACAGAATTTTTTCCCTGTCTTAAGCGCTGCAATTTTTGAAGTAATTCACGTTGATAATATGGTGGAACCCAACGAGTACGCATAGCAGTTTTCAAAGCAGCCCAAGTAGCCGGAATAGGAAATAATCTACAATGCTCAGACCACCAAACACATGCAAAACTAGTGAATGCACAAACAGCAGCAGGAACGCGTCTCTCCTCGGGATATTGTAAACATGTAAATCGTTGTTCAGTTTCTAACTCCCAAGTAAGATATATATCAGGAACATATCTACCCTCAAATGGTGGAATATTCAATTTTAGTTTAGGGAGATGGTCATGATCTCGTACCTGAGGGTGAGCCCTACCATTGCCATTATTTGCATGTGGACGACCTGGTGGTTGCTATGCTGGTGGTGGCACGTAGTTCTGATTTTGATCAACCTCATCCTCATAATCTCCCACATAATCATCCTCCTCCACATCAGCAGTAGGAGCCACAGAAGTATCAACAGCAGCACCAGCAGTTTGGCCCGACTGAAGAGGGACACGGCTCTCTCGGTGGAGGGCTGTTTTCCGACGTAGAGGTAGTCGGTGTTGTTGCTGTTGTTGCAGAGGTGCTGCAGGAGCAGCCGGTGGTGGTGGTGGAAAACGCAAAAGCAATTCATCAAACTTGTTATCGAGCTTTGTTTCAAACGTCTTCTCCATGCCATCTATCTTCTCCATGGCCTCTTCAAATCTGTTTATCACATCTTGCACCTGTACACTCATCATTTGCTGAAACGTATCATGAATGATAGAGGCGAGGGTGTCCCGATCTTTCGATGAGATGATAACTATCAATTTGGTGGAGACGACTTTGACGATCCGACTACAAACGTGCACGACGTTGCGCCTGAGCAATCGCTAAACCAACTCCGAGAGGTTATTGACCACGCTGGAGCACGATCAACCTGACCACGAAGGTCTATTCCTGCAAGCAATCGAAGAATGAGCAAGAATATGATAAAGCAATCTGAATATTGCGAATATATATGAAGTATTGATAATGGTGGGGATCCGCAAGCGGTCTTGGTCTGGTCGTTGGACACAAACGAAGTACACGAAGTTGCAATGGCTAACTTTTAACTAAACAAATCCCAAGGAAAAGCTATTAGATGGATCTACTTATATAGGAGCAAGGGGTGGCGGCCAAGGAGGTGGGAGGACGTCCCAAGGCAGCCTAAAACTAAATCTAGGTCGTACAAGGCCAATGGGCCCAAGTGGAGGTGATGTAACACCTTTGGACTTGTAGTTTGACTCGGATTCTGCTGCAGCATCAGATTGTTTCGTCCACAACTCAATGCTCCGGACGAATTTGAAGGTGATTCTAATTGGGTTGGAAAGTGCACGAAATCTAGTTTCCAACAAAAAACGAATCACTCAATTCGGAGTCCGTATGAAAAACTTGTGTGCGTTTTGAGTCAGGTATGTCTGTGCAGTCCGAATCTGAATCCAGAACGTGAGAGACTTGGACTCTATCTTCTCTTGGGCCAAAAGTGACGTGAGAGAACTTTTTGGACAGCAAATAAACATCTCTTTCTTCCTTATCTTCATATGTGGATTGTACAAATGTCCCATACACCTGCAATTAGACAAAACACAAAAGTGTGTGAAGTATTTTTGTTCTGGATAACATAAATAGATTATTGAATAG
>NW_025255288.1:0-1900 GCF_018294505.1 Triticum aestivum
AAAAAAAAAATTGGTACTAATGGCGCACCGTGGGCAGGGTGTGCCATTAGTAGTTTCAACACTAATGGCGCATCAGAAGGTGGTGCGCCATTAGTATATACTAATGGCGCACCACAAGTCTGGTGCGCCTTTAGTGTCATTTTCATCTATAGCCCTTTTCCTAGTAGTGTTGGGTCTTACCTCCTTTAAGAGGGCCCGAACATAGGTAAACACCGTGTCCCCATTGTCCCTTGTCATCATTGATCCTTAGACTCACAGTTTGGTCCCCCCCTACCCAAGATCTGCCGGTTTTGACACCGACAATGGTGCTATCATAGAGAGATCCACTGTGTAGTCATGAAAAGCGATCTATGGCGCGCCTTGTCATCAACAACGATATCACCTCTGGAAGGAGCCTAACTTCAGGACAGGTCCTCCAGCTCGGTGGTTTTACCGTGGGTGCCCGCATGGCCATCAAGCCGACAACGTCCCCCTGTGATCGCCAAACACCCCTGCATCGATCTCGAATAATCCGAAAAGATGGATCCGGCGGACACCTCGTCCTTGAACGAGCTGCTAGATCGCATCGCCGCCCTGGGGCTTTCAACGGCCTATGATCGGATCGGGCTTAAACCTGACCAGAGGGAAATCAATCTCCCACCGATCACTCACCTGGTGGCGGTCGTCGAGGAACGAGCCGAAAAAACTTCTTCTCCTAAATTGAAGACTAGATATGTTCGGACTTCCGAATCCCTTGAGTCAGATACTTCCTTTGGGTGGGACTCCGCACCCCCCGAACTCAGGGTCAGACATGGAGTCCGGGGAGCACTTGGTTCTTCCTGGACCCGAACTGGTGACCTTGGAGACTTTTCATACTCCGGACACAATTTTGGGCCGGGGTTCAAGTTTTAGCCCCCCCCCCCACCCACCATAATCAATACTCGCCAAGTAATTCAGGCCCTCCAGACATATGTGACCTAATGTATGTACGACAGCAACCTTAGGAAACGGTCCATCACTTTTGGGCCAGGTTCCTACTTGTCAAAAACAAGATTAAAATTTGCTACGACGACGATGCAGTTTCGGTTTTTCATCGCAATTGTATGGACGAGGGAATTCTGAATGCCCTCGACCGCCGTCGCATACAGAGTTTCACGGAATTATCGCACTTAGTACGGAAGTGCCGCGTGATCGAAAGCACATGGAAGGCCCAGAAAACCTATTTGGAACCTGCTACCTTTAAGCAATATATTGCCCGGACAAAGCGGATGCACCCTTATGAGGCATCCAACCGTAAGCCCGTCGGCAAGAAAAACATACCCTTTATGGGATACAGGCCCATTCTTAACGAACTCCTCGACAAGCCCTGTCCGATACGGAAGGAAATATGCCCTAGAGGCAATAATAAAGTTGTTATTTTATATTTCCTTATATTATGATAAATGTTTATTATTCATGCTAGAATTGTATTAACCGGAAACTTGATACATGTGTGGACACAGACAAAACACAGTGTCCCTAGTAAGCCTCTACTAGACTAGCTTATTAATAAAAGATGGTTAGGTTTCCTAACCATAGACATGTGTTTTCATTTTATGAACGGGATCACATCATTAGGAAACAGATGTGATGGACAAGACCCATCTGTTAGCTTAGCATAATGATCGTTAAGTTTTATTGATATTGCTTTCTTCATGTCATATAAACAGTTCGTCGGTCAAAATAGTGATCCAGGAGTAGATCACTGGACAGCGGTCAAAATTATCCTTAGAAGACTAAGGAGATATTTCTCTGTTATGGAGGTGATAAAGAATTCGTCGTAAAGAGTTACGTCGATGCAAGCTTTGACACTGATCTGGATAACTCTGAGTCCAATGTAGATACATATTAAAAGTGGGAGCAATTAGCTAGAGTAGCTCCG
>NW_025255289.1:0-1900 GCF_018294505.1 Triticum aestivum
AAGTTTTGCTATTAATATGTATAAAACACTTTTTATTAGGAATATGTAGAAAAATACAAGTAAAAAATATTACTTTTTTCATTATGGAATTTTCTAATAGTACCATGGAAACCCACATATATTCATAAAAAAGTAACTTCCTAAGTTTTATACCGGAGAACGTGTTAGAATCTAAAAGGACTAGCACTAGATAGAAAGAAGAAAGAACAAATTGCTGCATCTACGTGTACCTTCTGACCCTCTTAGGATTTGTGTGAACAATCTAAGCCAGACGCTTCTCCATGGTGATCTCATTTTCTGAGAATGACCCATCCGCAATCCACCACTAGGTGATCAATGGCGTAATTCTCAAACCTACAACTTTTGGTGTTACTGTTCCAAGGGCGATGGCTACTGCTTCTAGAACCCGGTCCTCCCCATCCCGGCACAACAGAAGGCATAAGTGGGTTGCTTTGATAAAGTAATGGCTGGTTCTGCATCCAGTTCGATGAGCTACCGTTGTTGAAGGGCGAGAAAAATAATACATATGGCTCCACATACTGATTCGGAAACAGATGACACCTAAAATTGTCTGAAATAAAACTTTTCAACTTCTGCTATTAATATGTAAAAAACAATTTTTTATTAGGAATATGTAAAAAACACAAGTAAATCAATATTACTATTTTCATCCTGGAATTTTCTAATGGTACCGTGGAAACCTACATATATTCATAAAAGGGTTACTTTGTAAGTTTTGTACCGGAAAATGTGTTAGAATCTTAAAGGACTACACTTGATAGAAAGAAGAAAGAACAAATTACTGCATATATATGTACCTTCTGACCCTCTTAGGGTTTGTGTGAAAAATATCAGCCAGACGCTTCTCCCTGGTGATCTTCTTGATCTCACTTTCTGTGAATGACCCATCCGCAATCCACCACAAGGGGATCACCGACGTCATTCTGGAACCTACGGCTTTTGGTGTTACCGTCCCAAGGGCGACGGCTACTACTTCTAGCACCCGGTCCTCCCCATCCCGGCATGACAGAAGGCATCAGCGGGTTGCTTTGATAAAGTAATGGCTGGTTTTGCTTCCAGTTCGATGAGCAACCATTGTTGAAGGCCGTGAAAAATAATATATATATGGCTCCACCTACTGATTCGGCAACAAAGGACACCTAACAATGTCTGAGAATTCAATCTTTTCAACTTTTGCTATTAATATATAAAAACACTTTTTATTAGGAATATGTAAAAAACACGAGTAAATCAATATTACTTTTTTATCATGGAATTTTTGAATTGTATCGCGGAAACCTACATATATTCATAAAAGAGTTACTTTCTAAGCTTTGTACCAGAGAACGTGGTAAAGTCTAAAAGGACTATCACTAGATAAAAAGAAGAAAGAACAAAGTATTGCATATATATGTACCTTCTGACCCTCTTAGGGTTTGTTGTGCACAAGTTCAGTCAGACGCTTCTCCTTGGTGATCTTCTTGATCTCACTTTCTGTGAATGACCCATCCACAATCCACCACAAAGTGATCAGTGGCGTCATTCTTGAACCAGCGGCATTTGGTGTTATCCTTCCAAGGGCGATGGCTGCTGCTTCTAGCACCCGGTCCTCCCCATCCAGGCAAGACAGAAGGCATCAGCGGGTTGCTTTGATAAAGTAATGGCTGGTTCTGCATCCAGTTCTTTTTTTTCCGGGGGGGTTCTGCATCCAGTTCGATGAGCTACCGATGTTGATGGCCAAGAAAAATAATACATATGACTCCACGTACTGATTCGGAAACAGATGACACCTAACCATATCTGAAATCAAACTTTTCAACTTTTTCTATTAATATGTAAAAAAAACTTTTTCTATTAGGAATATGTAAAAAAACACAAGTAATCAATATTAATTTTTTAT
>NW_025255290.1:0-1900 GCF_018294505.1 Triticum aestivum
GTTGTTGTTGTTGTTGTAGAGGTGCGACATATGCAGCCGGTGGTGGTTGGGGAAGACGCTTGAGTAATTCAGTAAACTTGTTATCCAGCTTTGTCTCGAACGACTTCTCCACGGCATCTATCTTCTCCATAGCCTCTTCAAATCTGTTTAGCACATCTCCCACCTGGCCACTCATCATTTGCTGAAATTTATCATGCAACTCCTTGTTCGTCATGTTCTCCCAATCAGTCTCATCGGCTTGTGATCCTGCCATGGTTAGCAGCAATAGAAACACAAAAGAATATGATCCTACAGACTACTAGGAAGTGGTGCTGATGGTGGTGTGTCACAAATCCTTCAAGCGAATATCAAATTCTTACCAGTTCTTACCCAGCAGCAGGTGGTGATCGGCAACCGTTGTAGTCAAAACTCTCAAAGCTTGGATAGAGCGATTACCAGGGAGAGTCAAACGCACGATGTAGATGTATGTGGAGCTGGGAAGGCTTATAATATGGTAGTAAAAATGGTCAGCAATAATCAATTCAGAGATGCAAAGTTGAATAAACGCTCAACGACGGTACTGTGCTGGTCCTAGGCTAGACCGTGCTAGAGACGCGAGCCTAGAACACTAACAAAATCACGGCGCTGCACGTAAACAAGGGAAAAGCACACTCTGGCATTTTTTTGCTCTTTTTTTCGTGCACTTTTTTTTTGCGCTCCTCTTTTTTTGTGAAAAATCACTATAATGGCGAGTGTCGCAAAACTCTGCCCAGGTCAAACTGACAGGATAGGCACAAAATTTTTTTGACTATTTTTTTTCGGAAATCAGGGCAGCGACGACGAAAAAGTGCGACAAAAAATCACTATGATGGCGAGTGTCTCAAAACACTCCCCGGGACCTAAAAATAGGATAGGGAAAAAATATTTTTGGTCGCCGAAATTTTGGCCTAAAAACTGCCCGGGGGTCTGATGAGGACATGACTACCTTGGATACGACCAAAAATATTGCATACATGCATATTTGTCAGGTGATTTCTAGTGCAAACTATTCAATAATCTATTTATGTTATCCAGAACAAAAATACTTCACACACTTTTGTGTTTTGTCTAATTGCAGGTGTATGGGACATTTGTACAATCCACATATGAAGATAAGGCAAAAGGAGAAGTTTAGGTTCTGTTCAAAAAGTCCTCTCACGTCACTTTTGGGCCAAGAGAAGATAGAGTCCAAGTCTCTCACGTTCTGGATTCAGATTCGGACTGCACAGACATACCTGACTCAAAACGGCAACAACTTTTTCATACGCACTCCGAATTGGGTGATTCTTTTTTTGTTGGAAACTAGATTTCGTGCTCTTTCCAACCCAATTGGATTCACCTTTAAATTCGTCCGGAGCATTGAGTTATGGTCGAAACAATCTGACGTTGCACCAGAATCCGAGTCAAACTACAAGTCCAAAGGTGTTGCATCACCTCCACTTGGGCCCATGAGTCTTGTACGACCTAGGGTTGGTTTTAGGCTGCCTTGGGACGTCCTCCCACCTCCTTGGCCGCCACCCCTTGCTCCTATATAAGTAGATCCATCTAGTAGCTTTTTGCTTGGGATTTGTTTAGTTAAAAGTTAGCCATTGCAACTTCGTGTACTTCGTTTGTGTCCAACGACCAGACCAAGACCGCTTACGGATCCCCACCACTATCAATACTTCATATATATTCGCAATATTCAGATTGCATTATCATATTCTTGCTCGTTCTTCGGTTGCTTGCAGGAATAGACCTTCGTGGTCAGGCTGATCGTGCTTCCGGCATCGTCAGTAACCTCAGGAGATTGGTTTAGCGATTGATAAGGCGCAACGTCGTGCACGTTTGTAGTCGGATCGTCAAAGTCGTCTCCACCAAATCGATAGTTATCATCTCATCG
>NW_025255291.1:0-1900 GCF_018294505.1 Triticum aestivum
GACACTGCTATAACTTTCAGTGCCAGTGATGAACCTCAATTCCAGACAGTCCGGGCACCAGCCACTTTGGTCCTTAGCCCAATTGTGGACGGCTTTAGGCTCACTAAAGTACTCATGGACGGCGGAAGCGGATTAAACTTGATCTATGAAGAAACACTCAACAAGATGGAAATTGATAAAAACCGCATTGAGCAAAGCGGCACGACCTTCAGGGGAATCATCCCTAGTCGGGAAGCATGATGTGCGGGAAAAATCACACTCGATGTAGTATTCGGCACTCCGGAGAATTACAGGTCCGAAGAAATCACATTCCAAGTGGCTCCTTTCAGCAGCGGATACCACGCCCTTTTAGGGCGGGACGCGTTCACAAGATTTCAAGCTATACCCCATTACGTGTACATGAAGCTTAAAATGCCCAGACCCAATGGAATCATCACTCTAGCCAGTGATCCGGACGTCGCACTTCGTGCCGAAAATAAAACTGTAGCACTAGCCCTGGAAGCATTATCCGAAGCTCTAGCAGCCGAAGAACTAACAATGCTGCGTGCCACCGTGGACAGGGACGACATGATACTCGACAAGCGACCCAAGTCCACCTCATTTAAACCCGCAGACGAGATAGTCAAAATCTAGGTCCATCCAACGGACCCCACGAAGACAGCTTCCATCGGGGCACAGCTGAGCCCCACAATGGACGCCGCACTACGAGAATTCCTACACGAGAATTGGGACATTTTCTCCTGGCACCCTTCGGACATGCCAGACATCCCACGCAGACTGGCCGAACACAACCTCAATATACTGAAAGGATACAAGCCTGTCAAACAGACTCTTAGACACTTCTCAGAGCCCAAACGGCAAGCCATGGGAGAAGAGCTAGCCAAGTTACTTGAGGCCGGACTCATCATAGATATCAAGCATCCGGATTGGCTGAAAAATCTGGTAATGGTACCGAAGAAGGACAAATCCTGGTGCCTATGCGTCGACTTCAAAGACCTCAACAAGGCTTGCCCCAAGGATCCCTTCCCCCTCCCTCGCATCGACCAAATCATCGACGCCACCGCAGGACACGACTCACTATGTTTCCTCGACGCATACTCTGGATACCATCAAATAAAGATGGCAGAGTCCGACCAAGCTGCAACGGCCTTCATAACGCCATATGGTCCTTTTTGCTTCAACACTATGCCTTTCGGGCTTAAAAATGCCGGCGAACCTATCAACGCATGATTCAAACATGCCTGGAGAAGCAAATCGGCAAAACAGTGGAGGCATACGTGGACGACGTGGTCATAAAAACAAGACACGTCGAAACCATAATAGACGACTTGAGGCTTACATTCGATAACCTCCGAACATACGACATTAAGCTAAACCGGAAAAATGTGTTTTCGGCGTGCCCTCTGGGAAGCTGCTCGGCTTCATTGTTTCCAATAGAGGAATTGAAGCGAATCCGGCAAAAAATCCGAGATCTGTCGCAGTTGGCTATCCCAACAGACCTCAAGCATATCCAAAAACTAGCTGGATGCGTGGCTGCCTTAAGCCACTTTATCTCCCGATTAGGAGAAAAGGCATTACCTCTTTACCGCCTTCTTCGGTGCACCGACCACTTCGTGTGGATGGATGCAGCCGCGGCCGGACTGGACGAAATAAAGACCTTATTGGCCAGTAATCCAGTCCTAACAACGCCAAATACTGGCGAACCTATGCTATTGTACATAGCTGCAACACATCAAGTTGTAAGCGTAGTGCTCGTCGTCGAACGAGAGGCTGACGGATACAAATTCCCGCTCCAAAAGCCGGTATATTACGTATCCATGGTCCTTACCCCATGCAAATCCCGATACCCACACTATCAAAAGATAGCATACGCGGTCTTCATGGCACCCCGGAAGCTACG
>NW_025255292.1:0-1900 GCF_018294505.1 Triticum aestivum
ACTTTCTCACCTCTTTTTCAGTGGGCAAGACCTCAGTTGCAGCATCTTAAACCCTCTCAAACCCTAATTCCATTTTTTTGGAATTTGAATGTGCCCATTGTGATTACAAAGGAGCCATCAGTTTCCTTGATCTGTTGATCATCCCATCTGTTCCTAGAGACCCTTCTATCCTTCTAAACCTTGGATATGCAAAAATATTGCCAAGTCCCATGCAATATTTTTGAATTGTGATTTATTCCTTTTCTTGCCTTTCTGAGGAATAAAATCCACAGGCATATCTAGTCATCTCTTAAATTCATGTGGATTGGTGGAGTTGACATTTATGCCTAATCCAAGATCTGGCAATTATATTGGTCATAATTAAATAAGAAAAATTGCCTTTTCCTATTTAATACCAATATTGCATTTCTGCCATTTTCTAAAGGAACTACTATTTTTATAGCATAGAAAATTCCCACAAAAATTGTGGAGCTTGGCCTTGCTATATAATCACTAGTTCCACCCTCATCTCATGTTCCTCGGTTCAAAAATTTGGCAAATGATCCGATGCAAGTTTTTGCCTTCTCTGAAATTTTGCAAAGGAAGTGCTTTATTCCTAATACCTTTTGATCTGCAAATTGGCAGGGTGATTAACATTGATAAATCACCGAAGGAAATCAAAGATGAGATAAATCCAATCATCGTATCTCCCTGTGAAATTTTCCAAAGTTTCTGGCCTGAGTCAAATTTTGTGAAGGAAGTACATTCATAGAGTTTCCAAATGGGATGAAGCTTTGCCATCTTGTCAAGTATCACAAATCATTAGCCTCCACCTAAATTCATATCATTTCATTGATCTATGTGAGCACAGGAGAAATTCTTGTTTTCTGCCAATATTTTCAGGTTGTGAAGCAAGTATATCTTATCTTGCTCCATTATGGCTGAAAATATTACCAAGCATTCTCCCATCCATATAACCCACCTACCCACGATTTTGGCTCATTTGATGTAGCCAATATTTTCCTAGAATTTTCCCAAGTTTCTGGTCAAAGCTAATGCTTGTGAAGCAAGTACTAATTTGGCAAGCCCATTTTGTATGATCTTTTTGCAGCATCAACATATGACCAAATCATGAGGATTTGCCAAGTTATACCTCAATACAACACACCTAGTGAGTGCTTCATCATCATTTGATTTCTGGACATATTTTAGCAGTTG
Organism: Triticum aestivum; assembly: GCF_018294505.1. Classification (NCBI taxonomy): domain Eukaryota; kingdom Viridiplantae; phylum Streptophyta; class Magnoliopsida; order Poales; family Poaceae; genus Triticum; species Triticum aestivum. The sequence continues at coordinate 1,198 of NW_025255292.1, forward strand.
ATAAGCAACTATGCTAAATATTTGTCCCAATGCCCTCAAAACCCCCAGGACCGTAGTCCTTGCTACCCTAAGCCTCCTAGACATTGATTCTACCATTTACCCTCTCTGGTTTTACCTCTAGGATGTGGCCAGGTTTGCTGCAGTAAACTTGTGGAGCATGGTTTACTCAGCTCACTTTGTCACTGATCGTTTCTTCACCGTGGTAACAATCTATCTTCGAAGGACTACGTGGTAGACATGATTTAACCTCAGTAAAATCTCCAGAGCACGCCATGCTAGTGGTGACTGAGGGAGTCCTGGATAAGGGGGTATCCGTACAGCCGGACTATATACATCGTCCGGATTATAGAAGCGTCAAGATACAAGACTGAAGACTTCGGCCCGTGTCCGGAGGGGACTCTCCTTTGCGTGGAAGACAAGCTTGGCGATCCGGATATTATATTTCCTTCCTTCTAACCGACTCCATGTAAACTCTAGCTCTCCGGTGTTTATATAAATCGGAGAGCGTGGTCCTTAGAAGGCCGATCACAATTACAATCATACCATCATAGGCTAGCTCTTAGGGTTTAGCCTCTACGATCTCGTGGTAGATCTACTCTTGTACTACTCATATCTTGAATATTAATCAAGCAGGAAGTAGGGTTTTACCTCCATCGAGAGGGCCCGAACCTGGGTAAACATTGTGTCCCTTGCTTCCTGCATC
>NW_025255293.1:0-1900 GCF_018294505.1 Triticum aestivum
TTCTACCAGAGAGACAAGACGAAAACGTGTGCCAACCCCTATGCATAAGTTCACAAGGTCACTGAACCCGCAAGTTGATCACCAAAACATACATCAAGTAGATCACATGAATATCCCATTGTCACCACAGATAAGCACATGCAAGACATACATCAAGTGTTCTCAAATCCTTAAAGACTCAATCCGAGAAGATAACTTCAAAGGGATAACTCAATCCATTACAAGAGAGTAGAGGGGGAGAAACACCATAAGATCCAACTATAATAGCAAAGCTCGCGATACATCAAGATCGTGCCAAATCAAGAACACGAGAGAGAGATCAAACACATAGCTACTGGTACATACCCTCAGCCCCGAGGGTGAACTACTCCCTCCTCGTCATGGAGAGCGCCGGGATGATGAATATGGCCACCGATGATGGATCCCCCCTCTGGCAGGGTGCCGGAACAGGGTCCTGATTGGTTTTGGGAGCTACAGAGGCTTGCGGCAGTGGAACTCCTGATCTAGGTTATTTTCTGGGGGTTTTCTATATTTATAGGATTTTTTGGCGTTGGGAACAAGTCAGGGTGGTCTCCGAGTCGTCCACGAGATAGGGGGGCGCCCAGGGGGTAGGACGCGCCCTCCACCCTCGTGGATGGCTCAAGACTCTTCTGGTCCATCTCCGATGCTCCGTGGGCTTCTTCTGGTCCATAAAAAATCATCAAAAATTGGCACGTCAATTGGACTCCGTTTGGTATTCCTTTTCTGTAAAACTCAAAAACAAGGAAAAAACAGAAACTGGCACTAGACTCTAGGTTAATAGGTTAGTCCCAAAAATCATATAAAATAACATATAAATTCATATAAAACATCCAAAATGGATAATATAATAGCATGAATACTTCATAAATTATAGATATGTTGGAGACGTATCAGCATCCTCAAGCTTAATTCCAGCTTGTCCTCGAGTAGGTAAATGATAAAAGAAATAATTTATGAAGTGTGAATGCTAGTAGGTGCACAAGTATGATAAATGATAATTTCAATCACCTTTTCTAGCATTATTATATGTCATAACAGTAGCTCATATCATAAAGCTTCTCATGATCAAGTAGCAAGCTATTCACATGTTAAAGCATAGACCATAAACTTTCTTGAAAAACGAACAAACTATGTTCTCATTCATCAAACAATGGCAATTCATCTTATTTTTAGGAAGGGTCTATGTAAGAGCTTTGATTTAGCAAATCCCACATACTCAACTATCATATAGTCTTTCATGATTGCTACCACTCAAAGCATATTTTTAGAACAAATAGCATCCACTGAACACAGAGAAAGATAGACGCTTAATGTTTCGCCTCCCAACTTACTTATCATATAGATAATTGTCAACAATAATAATTCATGATCAAATATATTTGAATGTCCATATATGCTTAGATATTTGGGTCTTTTACATCTGTGTCCCTAACTCGAACCCACTACTCACATTTGCCCCTAATTCAAAAGCCTGCTCAAAAATGCCCCTCCGCCGTTAGGTGCCCTTACAAAAATGCCCTTCCGTCCCGTTTCCGTCCAGTCAAAGGGCTTTTACCGTCTGCGGGGCGTTTATTGGACATTTTGCCCCTGCCTCCATGTATCACTTACATGTGGGACCCGCTCAAGAAAAAATAAAAAGAAAAATCTCTTTCTCTCACCTCCTCTCTCTACCACACTTACATGTGGCCCCCTCACGGTGTCTCTCTCACCTCCCACCTCTCTTCCCCTACCTCATGACCTCTCTCTCACACTTCCGGCGAGCGCCGGCTGCCCAAGGACCGTGCGTCACCGCCGCTAGCTCCCCACGTGCCGCACCCCTTCCTCCACACCTCCCCCTCTCCCTCCCTCCCTCTCCCTCCCTCCCTCCCCCTCCCTCCCT
>NW_025255294.1:0-1900 GCF_018294505.1 Triticum aestivum
GTCTTACATTTTGGGACGGAGGGAGTACTAGTCAGCAGGTTTGATTTCTTAGTCAACTCTATAAGAGAACAACAGAACATTTGAGATTAAGCAAGGAAAATTAAACCCACCTAATCGGCCTTTCAGAGTCTCTCTGGTGAGTGAACACGCCATAGCCCCTTGCCACTCCTATCCAGAAAACTAGCCATATCACATCATGGTTATTTTTGCATGTTCTTAATTATTGTGCACAAGTATAGAACATCAAAATTCGGGAACAGAGCAGGTGATAACTCTACTAAAAACAAAACCAAGGCCACAGCTAATATAATATTTCCATCCTCTATCCCAACTTTTCTGATTTAAAATTTATCAAGTGGTTCAAACAAGCACCAAGACAAGTATTTAGGCTGAATCTCATTTCTATGCATGGTGTGAAGTTCTAATATGGGAGTGAGTCGGGTCTTCTCTTTTCCATGCATCTAGCTTGCGTAGTCAACCCTCAAGAAATTTAGGGTTAGCTAGCTTACATACCAATCCATCCATTCTTCGTCCAGCTTAATTCATCCATTCTTCGTACGGCTTACTATATGTAGTTTCACACACGCATATAAATTGATATGACTATATGTAAAGAAACAATGTGGGATCAAACTCACAAATTCAAAGACATGACCAAATGCTGCTAGCCACCTAAACAAACATGTCCTGCTAACAATGGCCACCTCAAATATTTAAGAACATACTGCAACGGCGGATTCGAAACATTTTTTTTTAACTTCTCAAACGGAGTATTATCTAATATTCTTGGAAACATGAATAATTTTTGAAATCCCGACGAGTTTCAAAAATTGCGAACAAATTCTAAAAAAATTCTTACATTTTACGGAACACATTATTTTTTAAAATGGAATTTTTTTAAATATACAAATATTTTTCGAAATCAGGAACATTTTTTGAATGTATGTTTTTTTAAAAGGGACCATGTTTTAAACATTCAAAACAATTTTAGAAAATGTGTATTTTTTAAACATGAACATTTCATTTGACGTTCTGAAAATTTGACTAAAATAAGAATATTTTTTGAACTTGGACATTTTTTAAAATACAGTTTTTTCTGAAAATTTTGAATAATTTTGTAAAACATAAACATTTTTGAAAAAAGGAGAACATGTTTTATATATAAAGAAATTCAAGGTCCTTTTCCAGCCAGCTCACGTACCAGTCCATCCATATTTCGTCTAGCTTAATCCATCCATCCTTCATCCAGCTTACTACATGTAGTTTCACACACGTATATAAATTGGTATGACTGTATGTAAAGGAACAATGTGTGACTATTTAAAATATTTTTGCTTTGAATTTGTGAACATTTCACTAAAACAAGAATATTTTTTGAATTTGGAACATTCTAAAATGCAAGTTTCTGCTGGAAAATCTCTAACAATTTTTAAAAACACAAACATTTAAAAAATGTTTTTTTTGAAATGGGAGCACAATTTTGGAATTCTGATTTTTTTTCGAAAATTTCAACAAAAACTGAAATTATGAACATTTTTTGAAAATTGTGAACTCACGCAAAAGATAGAAAGGAAAATAAACTTGGAAGGGTTAAAAATAAAAAATAAAGAAAGGAAAAATCGTAAGAAATAGAAAAAGTAAAATAGAAACAGAACACTGAAAAAAGACAAATGGCCGGCCCAGTCTTTGGCCCCGTGTGAGAAGTTCCGGCTATTTTCCGCCCTGTGCTGCAAATAGGGTATTCTCAGCTGCGTTGGCAGGAAAATAAGTGAGCTGGCTTCACCGGGCATCAGCGCGCGACCCAAGTATGAAATTCTGGACAAATCCTTTTCCCTTTTCTAGCAGACAATGAAAAAAAATTAGTACCACCTCGGATAGTAAAAAAGAAAATCTTTCGGTG
>NW_025255295.1:0-1900 GCF_018294505.1 Triticum aestivum
TGATCGTATCTACCATACGACTCATGCTCGACCTTTCGGTCTCCGTGTTCCGAGGCCATGTCTGCACATGCTAGGCTCGTCAAGTTAACCCTAAGTGTTTTCGCTGTGTAAAACTGTCTTACACCCGTTGTATGTGAACGTAAGAATCCATCACACCCGATCATCACGTGGTGCTTAGAAGCGACGAACTGTAGCAACGGTGCACAGTTAGGGGAGAACACTTCTTGAAATTTTGTAAGGGATCATCTTATTTACTACCGTCGTCCTAAGCAAACAAGATGCATAAACATGATAAACATCACATGCAATCAAATAGTGACATGATATGGCCAATATCATTTTGCTCCTTTTGATCTTCATCTTCGGGGCTCCATGATCATCATCATCACCGGCACGACACCATGATCTCCATCATCATGATCTCCATCATCGTGTCTTCATGAAGTTGTCACGCCAACGACTACTTCTACTTCTATGACTAACGCGTTTAGAAATAAAGTAAAGTAGTTTACATGGCGTTTCTTCAATGACACGCAGGTCATACAATAAATAAAGACAACTCCTATGGCTCCTGCCGGTTGTCATACTCATCGACATGCAAGTCGTGAATCCTATTACAAGAACATGATCAATCTCATACATCACATATCATTCATCACATTCTTCTTGGCCATATCACATCACATAGCATACCCTGCAAAAACAAATTAGACGTCCTCTAATTGTTGTTGCATGTTTTACGTGGCTGCTATGGGTTTCTAGCAAGAACGTTTCTTACCTACGCAAGACCACAACGTGATATGCCAATTGCTATTTACCCTTCATAAGGACCCTTTTCATCGAATCTGTTCCGACTAAAGTGGGAGAGACTGGCACCCGCTAGCCACCTTATGCACCAAGTGCATGTCAATCGGTGGAACCTGTCTCACGTAAGAGTACGTGTAAGGTCGGTCCGGGCCGCTTCATCCCACAATACCGTCGAAACAAGATTGGACTAGTAACGGTAAGCATATTGAACAACATCAACGCCCACAACTACTTTGTGTTCTACTCGTGCAAAGAATCTACGCAATAGACCTAGCTCATGATGCCACTGTTGGGGAACGTAGCAGAAATTCAAAAAATTTCCTACGTAACACCAAGATCTATCTATGGAGAGACCAGTAACGAGTAGAAAGGAGAGTGCATCTACATACCCTTGTAGATCGCTAAGCGGAAGCGTTCAAGTGAACGGGGTTGATGGAGTCGTACTCGTCGTGATTCAGATCACCGATGATCAAGTGCCGAACGGACGGCACCTCCGCGTTCAACACACGTACAGCCCGGTGACGTCTCCCACGCCTTGATCCAGCAAGGAGAGAGGGAGAGGTTGAGGAAGACTCCATCCAACAGCAGCATAACGGCGTGGTGGTGATGGAGGAGCGTGGCAATCCAGCAGGGCTTCGCCAAGCACCATGGGAGAAGAGGAGGAGGGAGAGGGGCAGGGCTGCACCAACGAGAGATCAAATCGCGTGTTATGGGCAGCCCCATGCCTCAATATATATAGGGGGGAAGGGGGCTGCGCCCCCTTTAGGGTTTTCCCACCCCCTAGGGGCGGCGGCCAGCCCTAGATGGGTTTTGGGGTGCGGCCAAGGAGGGGGGGAGGAGTCCATCCTCCCCAAGGCACCTCGGAGGTGCCTTCCCCCTTGAGGACTCTTCCCTCTAGGGTTCCCTAGGCGCATGGGCCTCTTGGGGCTGGTGCCCTTGGCCCATGTAGGCCAAGGCGCACCCCCTACAGCCCATGTGGCCCCCCGGGGCAGGTGGCCCCACCCGGTGGGCCCCCGGGACCCTTCCGGTGGTCCCGGTACAATACCGATGACCCCGAAACTTGTCCCGATGGCCGAAACAGGACTTCCTATAT
>NW_025255296.1:0-1900 GCF_018294505.1 Triticum aestivum
AGGCAGGTTCCCGCGGTGGCAGAGGATAGGATCGCCGGCGACAACCGTTGCTGTAGGTGCAGGGCATCTTGGCGGCGATGAACGCGTGCCGACGAGCGGGGGGATAAGCACGACCTGTGCTCCGGGGCAGCTGGCGCGCTGGCGTGGTTTGGGCGGTGCCGAACATGGCAGAGGCCGCTGCCGACGCCGGCATGCCGCCAAGGGCGCGGCCAGCGGCGCAGCCGGGCACCAGAGGAATCGTGGAGCAGGGGGCGGCTAGTGCGTGGCTCAGCGGTGCAGAAGGAGCCAGGGTCGGGTCGCGTCGCGCGCGGCAGTGCGGCGTGTCGGCGTAGTGCGCGCGCGTGCAAAACGTGCGCTTTGGGCGCGCCCAGAGCACGCACGGCAGGTGCTCGACGGAATGCCAGCGTGGTCTAGAGCGCGAGGGTGGAGCTGGCAAAGCACAGATCGAGGGTAGGGGTGGCTAGGCACTCTGTGGACAAGGTTGATAGGCCAGGGGTTCAAGTCCGCAATGCAAACCAGAGAGCTTGCCAAAACTGACTGTGCACACCAGGTGTTCGACAGAATGCCAAGTGCACTTAGGCAACTCTTGGAGTGGCCAAAGTCTCCAGATCAGTGTCTCTTTAGATACAGGAGATGGTGGTGAGATTAGTTTGGCAAAAACAGAAAGTTGATAGTGCAAGTTTTGCAAAACTCCAGTTTTGGGCAGAAAGAAAAGGGGTTTAGAACATGCACTTCAAAATCCCCAATGAGCCCAATCTCCTGGACTTAAGAGTTTGGTAGGGAGGGCTACAAGTAGGAAAAAGCTCAGGGTCACTAGAGCAAGGAAAAATATGGTTGCAGTACATATCACCAAATTGGACCAGAATGCAAAAGAGGCTGATCCACTCAAATCTTCCAAAGAACATCATTGGGTTTTTGCTTGAAGATGAATTGTATGCATCCACTGTCATCTCCAAACACTTGGAAGAATTTTTGAAGAAATATTTAAATGGGTTGCAGTGCAAAAGTGCCTACTGGACCAGATTGGAAAAGTTGGTGTAGAGCTCAAAATCTCCAATGGCCAAGAGGTATCTTTGCATAAAAGTGATGTGGAACCATCACATGACATCCCCAAATTTTGGTGGAATTTTTAAAAGCATTTGTCAAGAGGTTGTAGTGCAAATAGGCCCCAAATGCAAAAGGAATCATTTTTAAGAAAGAAAGCTTTTTGAATAAATAAATCTTGCAACATTTAAATCCACTGATAAATAATGGTTTTATTATAGAGAGAAATCAAGTCCAACAATACCTTTGAAGGTTTCTCCCACTAGAGGCAAAAATCCAAAATCACAAAAGGTAAAACTTGACAATTGGAAAAAGTTTTATTTCCTGGCAATATTTTAATAAACAAAATAAGGCCAAAAATTTTGGGTGTCACATGCATCTACTACAATTTCTCCACCCCAAGACCTCTATCTAGCACGCATCTCAAAGTATTAAGTTCATGACAAACAAAATAATGCATTAAGCAAGATGACATAATGTAGACAAAATAAGACCAACAAATATGTTCGAATCCCATTGTTTTATCCTTAGTAACAACAATGCAATGCGTGCCTTGCAACCCCTCCTGTCATAGAGTAAGGACACTTCGAGATTGAACCCACTATTATGCTCCACTCCCTCTAAAGATCTACTCATCAACTTGGCCAAAAAAACTCATAGATCAAAAAGCATACATATCTATAAAATCACACATAAATAGATCTTAAAAAGATTCAAATACTTTCAATGAATAATCTGATCATAAACCTACAATTCATCAGATCCCAACAAACACATCGCGAGAATTACATCGAATAGATCTCCAAAGAGACCATTGTTTTGAAGATCAAAAAGAGAGAGACAACCATCTAGCTAC
>NW_025255297.1:0-1900 GCF_018294505.1 Triticum aestivum
TGCCCTACCCACCGTTTACGAGGGGATGGATTGACAATGACCATGCGTTGCAATGAGATATAAATATTCTAATAAGTTAGCTCGTGATTTACCTAACCATATTAATGTGATCATATAAATAATGTTTTATGAAATCCTGCCTGTGATTTACCTGTCCATATTCATGTGATTGTGTAAATAGATGTTTATTAAATCTTGTCCATATTAACGTGATACTGTTTGGTAAGTAAATTAATGCGATTGAGCGGCGTACTATGAAGGTACGGTTATATTTTACGTCGTAGGAAAAAATAGGCTGGATGAAAGAAAAACTAGTGGAGGGATGTGGTGGGAGGGGGAACCGGTTGAGAAAGAGTTCTGCCAGCAGAGAAAGAAACGCTACTTATCTCTCCTCCTAATTAAGGAGTTGGTAGTCTCCGTTTCATGATTTTTTTTCGTCTCAACCTTCCACCTTCGTTTGCTTTTTTCATCCCTCCTCTACCTCCAGGTAACAATCCCCTGGCACCTAACGATCCTATCCGATCTGATCCACGGTAACGAAAAAATCGAACGATAACTACGTAGTGATGCCCCCTCGCACGAGAAAAAAAAACGAACGACAGCCGCCCTCGCACGAAAAAAACTCATATGAATCGGACAAGCCTGGGAGCAACGATCCCTCACACGAAAAAACACTGACGATCTCTACCCGCGCCTGGGAGCTTGATCTAGATCTTGGCGGCGACGTCGGCTCCTCCCTTTCTCCGCGCACTGACACATCCCTTAGAGCCCTCCCCACCTCCTCCCTTTTCAGCACGCACACTGCGCCCTCCGTGGCGACTCCACTCTTGAGGCGTCGTGGAGACGACGGAAGCCCGGCGGCGTTGGTTTGCCGGAGATGAAGAAGACAGCCAGGTGATGTGGTACTCGGGATGAGGAATTGACACGGAGGTGGCTCCACCTGGATGTCGCGGACCGCCTATTAGACGGAATCGAAGATGGACGATGTGGTTCGATGGTCAAAGACGGCTGCGTGGAATGATATGGTACAGCTTGGGCATATCGGGGAGGGGCTCTACCCGCAAGGCATCTCAAGGAGGACTTGACACTGCAACTCCTCTTCGTCTTGTCCGGCCACTCCAACCGCGACGAGGAGATCTTAGAGTTGTGTCGAATATAGTGTACATGGTAGGTTACAATTGGACTTGTAGTTGTATTATGTTTACAAGGAATGGAGTTGTGTTCTAGACTCCTAGTAGGACACTTGCATCCTAGACCTCTCATATATAGTGGGGTAGACACACGATGTAACCCATGCCAACATAACAGCACAGGAAGGCAGGGGAAGCCGACAGCATGTGCCGGTGTCCAGGGCGACCGGATGCGGTATTATAGCAGTGTCATGGGGAGGAGCGCCCATAGTCAGGCCCCAGGGATATAGCTGTAGGGGAACGTAGTAATTTCAAAAAATTTCCTACGCACACGCAAGATCATGGTGATGCATAGCAACGAGAGGGGAGAGTGTTCGTCCATGTACCCTCGTAGAGCGTAAGCGGAAACGTTATGACAACGCGGTTGATGTAGTCGTACGTCTTCACGATCCGACCGATCCAAGCACCAAACGTACGGCACTTCCGAGTTCAGCACACGTTCAGATCGATGACGATCCCCGGGCTCCGATCCAGCAAAGCTTCGGGGATAAGTTCCGTCAGCATGACGGCGTGGTGACGATGATGATGTTCTACCGGCGCAGGGCTTCGCCTAAACTCCGCGACGATATGACCGAGGTGGAATATGGTGGAGGGGGGCACCGCACACGGCTAAGGAACGATCCGTAGATCAACTTGTGTGTCTATGGGGTGCCCCCTGCCCCCGTATATAAAGGAGGGAGGGGGGAGGCCGGCCGGCCCTTGTTGGGCGC
>NW_025255298.1:0-1900 GCF_018294505.1 Triticum aestivum
TAGACATGGAAGCGAGTAAAAACAAGTGGCAAAATGACAACAACTCTCGGAGACATTGTGTAGTAGCATGTAGCTAATATATTTGCAAGTGTTAGTTCGAGAGGCCAATTTCATGAAGGTTCAGTGGCCGCCCATGAATATCGCACTTTAATTTGATAATGGCAGGGACCAGAATTTTCTAATCTATTTAGTTGCGAGGGGTGGACTTCTATTATCTACCATCACTAGTTTTATTAATGACGTACTCTGTCCTTTCAAATATATTAGGACAACGAGCAAGCGAGTCACGTTCGATTTTATTTGATCGCTATCATCAAGTCATGTTGCTTAGCTGCCATTTCGTCGGCTAATAGAGGGAAATTAATTACACAAGGATGAATGCGTGTATTGCAAAATTTACTATGATGATTGAAATAATTATCCAATGAATTATCACCACAAATTCATTACTCTACATGGATCGTCTGTTGTGGACAACAAGGTAACCCATTATGCTCGAGAAACTAAGAACCATATCAAAATGCAAAATCCCAGTGATGCAGATGTAACATCAATACTCTCGTCCTAAAATTGTTCGTCGTGGAAAAATAATCTAATCTCCAATGTTGGTACATACTAATTTAGCTTGCAACAAGTTATTGCATATAGTTCGCTTGACTTGATATGGGGAAGCAAGTCTATTTACGTGTTGATTTGGTCAGGGTTTCTCGGTCATCATCATCATTGATATAGGGTTCGTGGAAGCACATGTATGAATCAATGTAAAAATGGAGACATTTGATAGATCATTATATCTATGCCATCACATGTAATTTGAGACCTAAAGTTCATATCCACACCGGAGAGAACAGGGTGACAGGTCTCCAACGTATCTATATTCATATATTGTTATATGGTATCAATATTTAATACATCATATGCTTTATATGCAACTTTAAATTATTTTGGGAACTAACCTATATTTAGTAGTTGGAGTGCACTTTCGATATTTTAATCAACAACATAATCATTTTCATCATGGTCTGAACTCAGGGAATTTTTTAATCAAAGCGACAACCTATATTTGATAATAAGCAAGTAACATCAAAATTTGTAAACAAAAATCACTATTGATTTTCAAGGAATAATGTTTTTATGTAATACCAATCAATACTCCTATTTCATATCATGTCCCCAATCAATCGAGGATTTGTCATATTCAACATTTTATCATACACAACCTAGAGTTTCAGTCAAACAATTAATATTTATGATGAACCTTTTCAACTACTTAGCACTTTGTTCAATGATGAACTTACAAGAAGTGGTCTTAGCACTTATGATGCCAAATAGAATGATGCTGCGGATTTATAAGAAGACAAAAATAGGAACGACTGTCATCAATGCGGTTGATCATTAGCAATTGAGGGTCCTTACAATCGGTATTATTATGAGGATTACATGGATTGTCGTGAAACAGATACACTAGAACCATAAGTGTATGAAAGCTCTCCTAATGTTACTAACTTGGTGCGGATCAAACTTGCTTACTCATGACGACATCAAGCATTTGAGAAAGCTCGTCGACGGAATATACGAGCCAATTTATGTAATGTAAAAAATCCTACTAGCATATGAAATGAATAATATGAAAACTCTATATTTGAAATACATGGTGCTACTTTGAAGTACAAGTGTGTATAAAGGATAGTATAGTGTGCCTCCTCTCTCCTTTTCTCTCTTTTTTATTTTTTTCTTTCTCTTTTTCTGGTGGGCTCTTTGACCTTTCTTGGTGCGGTAGATGTGGCGAAGTAGTAGATCCAACAAACGAGGAACCACCGAAAGCTGACGCCGGCATGACCGAAACTGGCAAAGAAACCATGTAGCAGCATATGGCGAATATCTTCACAACTGCTAGTTG
>NW_025255299.1:0-1900 GCF_018294505.1 Triticum aestivum
TAGACATGGAAGCGAGTAAAAACAAGTGGCAAAATGACAACAACTCTCGGAGACATTGTGTAGTAGCATGTAGCTAATATATTTGCAAGTGTTAGTTCGAGAGGCCAATTTCATGAAGGTTCAGTGGCCGCCCATGAATATCGCACTTTAATTTGATAATGGCAGGGACCAGAATTTTCTAATCTATTTAGTTGCGAGGGGTGGACTTCTATTATCTACCATCACTAGTTTTATTAATGACGTACTCTGTCCTTTCAAATATATTAGGACAACGAGCAAGCGAGTCACGTTCGATTTTATTTGATCGCTATCATCAAGTCATGTTGCTTAGCTGCCATTTCGTCGGCTAATAGAGGGAAATTAATTACACAAGGATGAATGCGTGTATTGCAAAATTTACTATGATGATTGAAATAATTATCCAATGAATTATCACCACAAATTCATTACTCTACATGGATCGTCTGTTGTGGACAACAAGGTAACCCATTATGCTCGAGAAACTAAGAACCATATCAAAATGCAAAATCCCAGTGATGCAGATGTAACATCAATACTCTCGTCCTAAAATTGTTCGTCGTGGAAAAATAATCTAATCTCCAATGTTGGTACATACTAATTTAGCTTGCAACAAGTTATTGCATATAGTTCGCTTGACTTGATATGGGGAAGCAAGTCTATTTACGTGTTGATTTGGTCAGGGTTTCTCGGTCATCATCATCATTGATATAGGGTTCGTGGAAGCACATGTATGAATCAATGTAAAAATGGAGACATTTGATAGATCATTATATCTATGCCATCACATGTAATTTGAGACCTAAAGTTCATATCCACACCGGAGAGAACAGGGTGACAGGTCTCCAACGTATCTATATTCATATATTGTTATATGGTATCAATATTTAATACATCATATGCTTTATATGCAACTTTAAATTATTTTGGGAACTAACCTATATTTAGTAGTTGGAGTGCACTTTCGATATTTTAATCAACAACATAATCATTTTCATCATGGTCTGAACTCAGGGAATTTTTTAATCAAAGCGACAATCTATATTTGATAATAAGCAAGTAACATCAAAATTTGTAAACAAAAATCACTATTGATTTTCAAGGAATAATGTTTTTATGTAATACCAATCAATACTCCTATTTCATATCATGTCCCCAATCAATCGAGGATTTGTCATATTCAACATTTTATCATACACAACCTAGAGTTTCAGTCAAACAATTAATATTTATGATGAACCTTTTCAACTACTTAGCACTTTGTTCAATGATGAACTTACAAGAAGTGGTCTTAGCACTTATGATGCCAAATAGAATGATGCTGCGGATTTATAAAAAGACAAAAATAGGAACGACTGTCATCAATGCGGTTGATCATTAGCAATTGAGGGTCCTTACAATCGGTATTATTATGAGGATTACATGGATTGTCGTGAAACAGATACACTAGAACCATAAGTGTATGAAAGCTCTCCTAATGTTACTAACTTGGTGCGGATCAAACTTGCTTACTCATGACGACATCAAGCATTTGAGAAAGCTCGTCGACGGAATATACGAGCCAATTTATGTAATGTAAAAAATCCTACTAGCATATGAAATGAATAATATGAAAACTCTATATTTGAAATACATGGTGCTACTTTGAAGTACAAGTGTGTATAAAGGATAGTATAGTGTGCCTCCTCTCTCCTTTTCTCTCTTTTTTATTTTTTTCTTTCTCTTTTTCTGGTGGGCTCTTTGACCTTTCTTGGTGCGGTAGATGTGGCGAAGTAGTAGATCCAACAAACGAGGAACCACCGAAAGCTGACGCCGGCATGACCGAAACTGGCAAAGAAACCATGTAGCAGCATATGGCGAATATCTTCACAACTGCTAGTTG
>NW_025255300.1:0-1900 GCF_018294505.1 Triticum aestivum
AGAGCCGAAGGTGTTTCCCATGGCAAAAGGTGGGAGATCGAGCCAAGGGCAACGGGCTGGCGCTGCAGGTTCGTGACATACGCCTCGCTTATGTATTCAGCAGGAACAGGGTACCTATGCCAAAAGTGTTAAGAGTTCAGTTCGCGTACGCATGGAAGAAGATGGAATATAATCCTTCAAAGATGGTTTCCTGATATATTATCTGGTGCAATTCTGTAAAGACAGAGTTCGCGTAGGGTACCGGAGCGGCTGGGATTGGACCAAAAGTGTTAAGAATTCAGTTCGCGCAGTGCCGTCAGAACCAGGAGCCAACGCCGGCGCCTTGGTCGGATGTGCCGAGAGGGTCGTGCCATGAAAATTCTTGCCACGGACCAGGCCGTCGATTGTGTGTGCTCACTCTCCCTGCATTCCAGATGGGCCAGCAATTTTGTCTCCAAAAGAAAACATGGCCAGAAACTTTCTCTATACAAAAGGGTCGAATTGCTCTTGCCTAATGCATTACCTGGCGTTCTACAAAATTATTACTTTTCTAAGAAAAGAGAACCAAAGCATATTATTAATGTGATAACGACAAAGCTAATTTCCAGTCGGCTGGATTTTTGCAACAGATCCGAACGCTCTGGATGCCGTCCGTTATAGATCGTACGACCATCGCGCACCGAAACATGTAGTTCACTAATATTTACAAGCCTTGCCACCGCCTAGTGAAAAAACTGCTTCGTCCGTCTCTCTTCTTCGAATCCCCACACAGCGTCCTCCCAACCTGGCCGCCGCGGAAGAAGCCGCCGCCGTCCGAGCACTCTTCGAAGGCCTCCTCCAGGAGCACGACCATCCCGTCCGCCTGGCCGGCCCGCTCCCCGTCTCCCCCCACGCTCCCCACCACCGGCGCTGAGACCGAGTCATCCGGCGACGACGAGACCGCATCTGAATCCGGCGACTCCTCCCGCCCCGCGCGCGCCCGCCACGACCTGAGGTGAGTGTGTGAGTGGTTTCCGATGCACTAGTCTCTCTCCATATTTTCTTCGATCCGGTGCTAGCTGATCTGATCCCAATGGTTGTCTCTGTTGTTGTCCGCGAGGGGCCGGGCGAACGGGGTGCGCAGTGGACGGAGTTCGTCTCGTGGGAGCCCAGGGCGTTCGTCTACCACAAGTTCCTGGTAATCACTAATGCTTCCCATCTTGCCCCTCTTCAATATTCAAAATCACTGCTGCTGGCATGGTTTATTCGTTTCTGTACCTGCCCCCGCATGCACATTGTTATGCCTATGTAAAGACTAGATTATTGTAGGCTCCATATCGTATCATCTCAAATTTTGGATGAATTATGTGTGTGTTTTTTGGTGAAATGCGGGCCGGCTTTCTGAATTGCACTTTTGTCTAGAAATGAGACGGCGCTGGACTATCACTTGGTAGAAATGAGTTTGACAGTGATTAATGGAAACATGTTGTTTTTGCTGCACTTCTGTTTTTTGTATTTTGGGATCTTGGCTGGACTGCATGCCATTGCCTTCGGGAAAGGAAAGATTGTAGTGATATTTTTACTGGCTTTAGTTCTACATTCACTGAAGCTCATGTATGGTCGGTTATTACCTGATCTATTATGGAAGAATGGGAATGTAGACGGTGCGAACAAGTACTTGTCAAATCTTGGCAGCCAGGTCTTGCTCGACATACTTGTAGCCCACGCCCTTGGCGTCCAGCGCCATGCGCACACGTGCAATGAATGGGCTCAGCCATTGGCCCAACAACTTCACGTCTCCTTCGACACTCGCCATTGTTGTCGTTTGTTTCCTCCCTTCTCTCCTTGTTGATCTCCTGCTCCTGGTCCTCTTTCAGTCGGACTAATAGCTTTGCCTTTCTGCTGGTGGTTAACTACTTTTATATTGCTTCAGTACTATTAA
>NW_025255301.1:0-1900 GCF_018294505.1 Triticum aestivum
CAACTCCTTGGTCACATTGCGCATATGATGATGTCCTACCGAGTGGGCCCAGAGATACCTCTCCGTTTACACGGAGTGACAAATCCCAGTCTCGATCCGCATAAAACAATAGATACTTTCGGAGATACCTGTAGTGCACCTTTATAGTCACCCAGTTACGTTGTGACGTTTGATACACCCAAAGCACTCCTACGGTATCCAGGAGTTACACGCTCTCATGGTCGAAGGAAGAGATACTTGACATTGGCAAAGCTCTAGCAAATGAACTACACGATCTTTTGTGCTAGTCTTAGGATTGGGTCTTGTCCATCACATCATTCTCCTAATGATGTGATCCCGTTATCAATGACATCCAATGTCCATAGCCAGGAAACCATGACTATCTGTTGATCACAACGAGCTAGTCAACTAGAGGCTCACTAGGGACATATTGTGGTCTATGTATTCACACGTGTATTACAATTTCTGGATAATACAGTTATAGCATGAATAAAAGACAATTATCATGAACAAGGAAATATAATAATAATACTTTTATTATTGCCTCTAGGGCATATTTCCAACAGTCTCCCACTTGCACTAGAGTCAATAATCTAGTTCACATCGCCATGTGATTAACACTCACAGGTCACATCGCCATGTGACTAACACCCAAGAGTTTACTAGAATCAGTAGTCTAGTTCACATCACTATGTGATTAATACTCACTGATTTTAGGTTTGATCATGTTGGTTGTGAGAGAGGTTTTAGTCAACGGGTCCGAACCTTTCAGATCCGTGTGTGTTTTACAAATCTCTATGTCATCTCCTAGATGTAGCTACCACGCTCTATTTGGAGCTAATCCAAATAACTGTTCTACTTGGAGCTATTCTAAATTGTTGCTCCATTATATGTATCCGGTATCTCTACTCAGAGCTATCCGGATAGGTGTCAAGCTTGCATCGACGTAACCCTTTACGACGAACTCTTTTACCACCTCCATAATCGAGAAAAATTCCTTAGTCCACTAATTTCTAAGGATAACTTTGACCGCTGTCCTGTGATCCATTCTTGGATCACTCTTGTACCCCTTGACTGACTCATGGCAAGGCACACTTCAGGTGCGGTACTCAGCATGGCATACTGTAGAGCCTACGTCTAAAGTATAGGGGACGACCTTCGTCCTTTCTCTCTTTTCTGCCGTGGTCGAGCTTTAAGTCCTAACTTCGTACCTTACAACTCAGGCAAGAACTCCTTCTTTGACTGGTCCATCTTGAACACCTTCAAGATCATGTCAAGGTATGTGCTCATTTGAAAGTATTATTAAGCATTTTGATCTATCCTTATAGATCTTGATGCTCAATGTTCAAGTAGCTTAATCCATGCTTTCCATTGAAAAACACTTTCAAAATAACCCTATATGCTTTCTAGAAATTCTATGTCATTTCTGATCAACAATATGTCAACAACATATACTCATCAGAAATTCTATAGTGCTCCCACTCACTTCTTTGGAAATACAAGTTTCTCGTAAACTTTGTACAAACCCAAAATCTTTGATCATCATCAAAGCACACATTCCAACTCCGAGATGCTCACTCCAGTCCTTAGAAGGATTGCTGGAGCTTTGCATACTTATTAGCATCTTTTGGGATTGACAAAACCTTCCGGTTGTATCACATACAACCTTTCCTCAAGTATAACGTCGAGGAAACAATGTTTTGACATCCTATCTGCAAGATTTCATCAATCATGCAGTAACTGCTAATCCAATTCCAACAGACTCTTAGCATCGCTATGAGTGAGAAAACCTCACCGTAATCAACTCCTTGAACTTGTCGGAAAATATCTTAACGACAAGTCGAGCTTTCTTAATGGTAATTCTTACCATCATTGTCTGTCTTCCTTTTAAAATCCATCC
>NW_025255302.1:0-1900 GCF_018294505.1 Triticum aestivum
TGTGATTGTTAAGGTTCAAAAGATTTCACTTTCTAAACCCAATGTGAAGCTACCACTGGGCATGATATGAAAATATAATTTCAACTTCATGAAATTCAATTCATTCAACAATTTACTCATAGGATATAAGTGAAGCACAAGAGTAAATGACAAACTACTCCGGAAAGATATAAGTGAAGATCAAATGAGTAATTAAGTAAATAGGTAGCTATTTGAGGACTCTCTTTTATTTAAAAGCTTTCAGATCTGAATATCTTATTAAAACATCAAGCAAAACAAAAATAAAATGACATTCCAATAATAGCACAACTCATGTGAAAAAGCAAAAACTTAGGCTCAACCAATACTAACCGATAATTGTTGAAGAACAAAGGTGGGATGCCTACCTGGGCATCCCCAAGCTTAGATGCTTGAGACTTCTTGGCATCCCCAAGCTTGAGCTCTTGTGTCTCCTTAATTCCTTTTATATCACGGTTTCCTTAAATCTTAAAAACTTCATCCACACAAAACTCAACAAGAACTCATGAGATAAGTTAGTATAAATCAATGCAGCACCTTATGATTCTCTACTGTAGCAAATCACTAAAATTATTATTTAACATTGCATACTAAATGCCTCTCCATATTTAATACTTCTATCCTCAAATAGAATCATTAAACAAGCAAACATATGCAAACAATGCAAACATAACAGCAATCTGTCTAAACAGAACAGTTTGTAAATAATGCAAGAAGATTCATACTTCCATAACTACAAAAAATCTGAAAATTGCCATACTATAGAAAATTTATCATAGCTTATTGTGCAAAAAGTTTCAAAATTTTATCACATTCTGACTTTTTCAAGAATTCACGCACTAGCGTGCAACTTTTTGTTTTCAAACAGCCACATATAGACTTGCAAAATAAGCATGGCAAAGGCTATATTTGACATTTTTATTAAAGTAAAAGATGCAAAACATTATTATAAATAATAGAAAGCAAATCCTAGCAAAATAAAATGACACTCCAAGAAAAACTCATATCATGTGACGAATGAAAATATAGCCTCAAGTAAGGTTACCGATAATGTTGGAGACGAAAGAGGGGATGCCTTCCGGGGCATCCCCAAGCTTAGTTGCTTGGGTATTCCTTGAATATCACCTTGGGGTGCCTTGTTCATCCCCAAGCTTAGGGTATTGTCACTCCTTATTCTCCTCATATCGATATCTCACCCAAAACTTGAAAACTTCAATCGCACAAAACTTAATGGAACTTCGTGAGATAGGTTAGTACGATAAAGAGCAAACCATTCACATTGGTGCTGTCAAAGACAAGATTCATAATTGTTTCCACACAATGACTACTGTAGCATATCATTTCTACAATTTATACTGATCAATATAAGCCATAGAAACTAGAAAACAAGCAAATTATGCATTGAAAAAGAATCTGTCAAAAACAGGACAATCTGTAATGATCTGGACAACAACCATACTTCTGCTACTCCAAAAATTCTGTAAAATTAGGAAAACGTAGGGAATTTGTATATCAATCTTGTGAAAAAATTCAGAAGCTTTCATCACTACTGTGACTTTTTTAAATTGTTTTACTGGACACAAAACTTTCTGTTTTCCAACAAGATCAAATCAACTATCACTAAACATAATCCTAAAGGCTTTACTTGGAACTTTATTGGAAAAAAGAAGATATAAAACATGATTAATATAGTAGCTTAATCATGTGAGCACACAAAAACAATAGGGGTAAATGTTGGGTTGTCTCCCAACAAGAGCTTTTCTTTAATACCTTTTAGCTAGGCATGATGATTTCAATGATGCTCGCATAAAAGTAAAGAATTGAAACATGAAAAAGAGCATCATGAATCACATGGAAATCACACTTAAGCCTAAACCACTTC
>NW_025255303.1:0-1900 GCF_018294505.1 Triticum aestivum
CAAGCATTGAAATTATCAGTAACAGATAGTTTTGTGATAAGGTAATTCGTAACGAGTAACAAGTAACAAGTGTAAATAAAGTGCAGCAAGATGGCTCAATCCTTTTTGTAGCAAAGGACAAGCCTGGACAATTTCTTATATAGAGAAAAGCGCTCCCGAGGACACATGGGAATTATTGTCAAGCTAGTTTTCATCACGATCATATGATTCGCATTCGGTACTTTGATAATTTGATATGTGGGTGGACCTATGCTTGGGTGCTGTCCTTACTTGGACAAGCATCCCACTTATGATTAACCCCCATTGAAAGCATCCACAACTACAACATAAGTATTAAGGTAAACCTAACCATAGCAT
Source organism: Triticum aestivum (assembly GCF_018294505.1). NCBI lineage: Eukaryota > Viridiplantae > Streptophyta > Magnoliopsida > Poales > Poaceae > Triticum > Triticum aestivum. The sequence goes on from NW_025255303.1 coordinate 358, forward strand.
GAAACATATGGATCCAAATCAGCCCCTTACGAAGCAACGCATGAACTAGAGTTTAAGCTTCTGTCACTCTAGCAACCCATCATATACTTATTACTTCCCAATGCCTCCCTCTAGGACCAAACAATGGTGAAGTGTCATGTAGTCGACGTTCACATGACATCACTAGAGAGATGACAACATACATCTCATCAAAATATCGAACGAATACCAAATTCACATGACTACTAATAGCAAGACTTCTCCCATGTCCTCAGGAACAAACGTAACTACTCTCAAAGCATATTCATGTTCATAATCAGAGGGGTATTAATATGCAATAATGGATCTGAACAGATGATCTTCAACCAAGTAAACCAACTAGCATCAACTACAAGGAGTAATCAACACTACTAGCAACCCACATGTACCAATCTGAGGTTTGGATACAAAGATTGGATACAAGAGATGAACTAGGGTTTGAGATGAGATGGTGCTGGTGAAGATGTTGATGGAGATTCACCCCCTCCCAATGAGAGGATCGTTGGTGATGACGATGGTGATGATTTCCCCCTCCCGGAGGGAAGTTTCCCTGACAGAACAGCTCCGCCGAAGCCCTAGATTGGTTCCGCCAAGGTTCCACCTCGTGGCGGTGGAGTCTCGTCCCGAAAGCTTGCTTATAATTATTTTCCTCGACGAAAGACTCCATATAGCAGAAGATGGGCATCGGAGGGCCACCAGGGGGCCCGCGAGGTAGGGGGTGCGCCCAAGGGGGTAGGGCGCGCCCCCCACCCTCGTGGCTGGTGGGTGGTCCCCCTCTAGTACTTCTTGCGCTCAGTATTTTTTATATATTCTGGAAATAACTTCCGTGAAGTTTCAGGATGTTTGGAGTTGTGCAGAATAGGTCTCTAATATTTGCTCCTATTCTAGCCCAGAATCCCAGCTGCCGGCATTCTCCCTCTTTATGTAAACCTTGTAAAATAAGAGAGAATAGGCATAAGTATTGTGACATAATGTGTAATAACAACCCATAATGCAATAAATATTGATATAAAAGCATGATGCAAAATGGACGTATCATACTGCGCGAGCACGCCCCCATGCTTCAGGACCTCAGGACGAAGGCCAACCAGGCGCTTGGTACCATCTGCGATGAGCATGCCCCTCATCCCGACGTCGTGGATTACGCCAGCCAACTTCGCTTCTTCATGGATGTTGTGACGGGCTTGGAGAACCGTGCTGAGAGGGCTCGCGAGCTTGTGGACGAAAAGAGCTGAGGCCTTCTCGAGCGCGCATTCTCCCGCATCTTCAGCCATCTCCTGAACACCTATCCTGACTTTGATTTTGCCGCCGCCATTACCCCAGTGCCCGCGGTCATCCGGGGTAACCTCGCGCACTAGGTGGATGATAATGTGGACACTCTGGTTAAGGCCTTTGCTTCTGATGACGATGCAGTGGTGGTCGTGGCGGATGAGGGCTACGTAGTTGATGGCGGCACGACTGATGGCGGTGTGGCTGATGGCGGTGCGGCTGATGGCGGTGTAGACAGCGATAGTGACGACGCCAG
>NW_025255304.1:0-1900 GCF_018294505.1 Triticum aestivum
TGTTGGATTATCTTTTTAACTTCATTATTTTTCATTTTCAAAACATTGTGGATGGGGTTTGTAATAATGCATGGGAATGATTTTTATTGCTGGAATCTCGTCTCGGTTTTACACTATTTTCAGTTTGGTTACTTGTCGCTAGCACCACCGTGGTCGTTGTGGGGTCCTTCGTGTTCTGCATTTCGGTATGTAAATTGACCTATTCAAAGGGAATATGAGAATGCTTACATTTAGTTATGTATCAAGTGTTGTATTATTATTGTAGAACAAAATATTTATTGTTTTTTAAGGGTAAATTTTTATTGGTGGAGAACTTAAGATCGATCCTCTTTTTCTAGACAACAAGCACGCGGTATGATTTGAGAGAGAGAGAGAGAGAGAAACATCCTGCCCATTCGACGCACGACTCTTGGATCAGCCGGTGGTACAAATTCGCGCCAAACATCGACGCGCACGCTAGGGAAACTCAAACTTTCTCCAAACGCAAAATCTTGCCCCTCAATGACCCCCGCACCAGCCGTTGGACTCGTACAACCTAAACACAACAGCACCTCACGTGTTACTTTTTTCATTTCAAAATAACATACATCTTTTTTTGCAGCGAAAAAAAATACCCACATCGCCAGCGTCCCCTTGCCGGGCATCGATCCGTGGGTTGACCAATCAGTATGGAGCAACACCCAAAACAAAATCCCCATGTATCTAAGCCGTCGGATGTGGCGGACGGCTGGGATTGGCCGGAGAGCCAATCTATCCGTGGGCACTCACCGCTGGCCGACCAATGAGGGAGCCTCCCACGGATCCATCCCCGCCAGCTGCTCACGATTGATTTTGCGGGCCGTCGGATGTCGACAAATGGACGGACGAACGAGATCGGGCGAAGACGATGGCGATCCTATCGAACAATTAGAAGGAGTCCGCTACAACGTTCCTCTCTCAAAACTAAATTTGTGCGTCCGCCGTCTCCTCGTCTCTGAAGAAAGAAGAGGAGAGAAAAGGGAAGAAAAGAAATTTGAAACGAATCGCATCCCCCATCCACCTCCTGTTTGTCTCCCTCCCCTCCCCTCGCCGCCGCCGCGATTCCGGCGAGTTCCAACGGCATGCAGCACAACGCCAAGACCCCCTCGCTCCGGCTCTTCCTCCCCTCCGACCAGATTTCTTCCTCCTTCCCACGGCCGGGTCGAGCTGTCAACTTGTATTCCGACAGAGCTTGACAAAATCTCATACTTTTACTTCCTCGTTCAGAAAAACCTGAAAACTCTGCATATTTCAGGTTGATACTAACTTGGTAATGTTGTTGTTCTAAGACCCCGCTGCCGCTGCCGCTGCGGACGCCATGGAGACCGTCAAGGTATCTCACTCTGCTCTCTCTCTCTCATTTCCCGACCATCAGTTACCCGGAGGTGTTACCTCTTTTCACCAGTGCAACCCTGTGTGTGTGCGCGTGTGTAGTACTCCCTCCATCCCGAAAAAAGTGACTCAACTTTGTACTAAAGTTAGAACAAAGTTGAGTCACTTATTTTGGGACGGAGGGAGTATGGGATTCAACAAGACACAATGAGGTCTTGTAGCGATGATTCTTCTGCTCGTCACACAAGTGAGCCTATCTATGCCAATTTTTTCTTGGCTTGATTGATTCCAACACTTAACTTTTAGTTTGGCAACTATAAAGAGATCGATTTGGGGGGAGGTGAGGTACACGAATGATAGTAGGCCAGATTCAGACTTGTATTCGAGAGGAAATTCATAGTTTCAGTTTCGCAACACACGCCCACACATAGCAATAGCCAGATTCAGACATGTGTTGGAGAGGAAATTCAGAGTAATCTGCTTGCCTATGTGCTAGGCTTGCATGTCAATTGTCTCATAACCGAGCCATTGGTCCTGGGTTTAGTTAGGA
>NW_025255305.1:0-1900 GCF_018294505.1 Triticum aestivum
CATACCCTGCAAAAACAAGTTAGACGTCCTCTAATTGTTGTTTGCATGTTTTACGTGGCTGCTATGGGTTTCTAGCAAGAACGTTTCTTACCTACGCATGAACCACAACGTGATATGCCAATTGCTATTTACCCTTCATAAGGACCCTTTTCATCGAATCCGATCCGACTAAAGTGGGAGAGACAGACACCCGCCAGCCACCTTATGCAACTAGTGCATGTTTGTCGGTGGAACCGGTCTCACGTAAGAGTACGTGTAAGGTTGGTCCGGGCCGCTTCATCCCACGATGCCGCCGAATCAAGATAAGACTAGTAACGGCAAGCATATTGAACAATATCGACGCCCACAACTACTTTGTGTTCTACTCGTGCAAAGAATCTACGCAATAGACCTAGCTCATGATGCCACTGTTGGGGAACGTAGCAGAAATTCAAAAAATTTCCTACGTAACACCAAGATCTATCTATGGAGAGACCAGCAACGAGTAGAAAGAAGGGTGCATCTACATACCCTTGTAGATCGCTAAGCGGAAGCGTTCAAGTGAACGGGGTTGATGGAGTCGTACTCGTCGTGATTCAGATCACCGATGATCCTAGTGCCGAACGGACGGCACCTCCGCGTTCAACACACGTACAGCTCGACGATGTCTCCCACGCCTTGATCCAGCAAGGAGAGAGGGAGAGGTTGAGGAAGACTCCATCCAGCAGCAGCACAACGGCGTGGTGGTGAAGGAGGAGTGTGGCAATCCTGCAGGGCTTCGCCAAGCACCTACGGGAGAGGAGGAGGTGTCACGGGAGGGAGGGAGGCGCCAAGGGCTCAGGTATGGATGCCCTCCCTCCCCTCCACTATATATAGGGGCAGGGGAGAGGGGGGAGGCGCAGCCTTGCCCCCTCCTCCAAGGAAGGGGTGCGGCTAAGGAGGGGGGAGGAGTCCATCCTCCCCAAGGCACCTCGGAGGTGCCTTCCCCCTTTAGGACTCTCCCCTTTTTCCTTTATCTTGGCGCATGGGCCTCTAGGTGCTGGTGCCCTTGGCCCATGTAGGCCAAGGCGCACCCCCTACAGCCCATGTGGCCCCCGGGGGCAGGTGGCCCCACCCGGTGGGCCCCCGGGACCCTTCCGGTGGTCCCGGTACAATACCGATGACCCCGAAACTTGTCCCGATGGCCGAAACAGGACTTCCTATATATAAATCTTTACCTCCGGACCATTCCGGAACTCCTCGTGACGTCCGGGATCTCATCCGGGACTCCGAACAACATTCGGTAACCACATACAAGCTTCCTTTATAACCCTAGCGTCATCGAACCTTAAGTGTGTAGACCCTACGGGTTCGGGAGACATGCAGACATGACTGAGACGTTCTCCGGTCAATAACCAACAGCGGGATCTGGATACCCATGTTGGCTCCCACATGTTCCATGATGATCTCATCGGATGAACCACGATGTCAAGGACTCAATCGATCCCGTATACAATTCCCTTTGTCTAGCGGTATGGTACTTGCCCGAGATTCGATCGTCGGTATACCGATACCTTGTTCAATCTCGTTACCGGCAAGTCTCTTTACTCGTTCCATAACACATCATCCCGTGATCAACCCCTTGGTCACATTGTGCACATTATGATGATGTCCTACCGAGTGGGCCCAGAGATACCTCTCCGTTTACACGGAGTGACAAAATCCCAATCTCGATTCGTGCCAACCCAACAGACACTTTCAGAGATACCCGTAGTGTACCTTTATAGCCACCCAGTTACGTTGTGACGTTTGGCACACCCAAAGCACTCCTACGGTATCCGGGAGTTGCACAATCTCATGGTCTAAGGAAATGATACTTGACATTAGAAAAGCTTTAGCATACGAACTACATGATCTTGTGCTAGGCTTAGGATTGGGTCTT
>NW_025255306.1:0-1900 GCF_018294505.1 Triticum aestivum
GTAACTCTCTGGTACTCCGATAAATACCCGAATCACTCGGAACCTTTCCGAAGTCCGAATATAGTCGTCCAATATATCGATCTTTACGTCTCGACCATTTCAAGACTCCTCGTTATGTCCCCGATTTCATCCGGGACTCCGAACTCCTTCGGTACGTCAAAACTCATAAACTTATAATATAACTGTCATCGAAACCTTAAGCGTGCGGACCCTACGGGTTCGAGAATAATGTAGACATGACCGAGACACGTCTCCGGTCAATAACCAATAGCGGAACCTAGATGCTCATATTGGCTCCCACATATTCTACGAAGATCTTTATCGGTCAAACCGCATAACAACATACGTTGTTCCCTTTGTCATCGGTATGTTACTTGCCCGAGATTCGATCGTCGGTATCCAATACCTAGTTCAATCTCGTTACCGGCAAGTCTCTTTACTCGTTACGTAATGCATCATTCCGTAACTAACTCATTAGCTACATTGCTTGCAAGGCTTATAGTGATGTGCATTACCGAGAGGGCCCAGAGATACCTCTCCGACAATCGGAGTGACAAAACCTAATCTCGAAATACGCCAACCCAACATGTATCTTTGGAGACACCTGTAGTACTCCTTTATAATCACCCAGTTACGTTGTGACGTTTGGTAGCACCCAAAGTGTTCCTCCGGTAAAGGGGAGTTGCATAATCTCATAGTTGTAGGAACTTTGTATAAGTCATGAAGAAAGCAATAGCAACATACTAAATGATCAAGTGCTAGGCTAACGGAATGGGTCAAGTCAATCACATCATTCTTCTAATGATGTGATTCCGTTAATCAAATGACAACACATGTCTATGGTTAGGAAACATAACCATCTTTGATTAATGATCTAGTCAAGTAGAGGCGTACTAGTGACATTAAGTTTGTCTATGTATTCACACATGTATCATGTTTCCAGTTAATACAATTCTAGCATGAATAATAAACATTTATCATGAAATAAGGAAATAAATAATAACTTTATTATTGCCTCTAGGGCATATTTCCTTCAGTCTCCCACTTGCACTAGAGTCAATAATCTAGTTCACATCACCATGTGATTAACACCCATAGTTCACATCGTCATGTGATCAACACCCAATGGGTTTACTAGAGTCAATAATCTAGTTCACATCGCTATGTGATTAACAACCAAAGAGTACTAAGGTATGATCATGTTTTGCTTGTGAGAGAAGTTTAGTTAACGGGTCTGTCACATTCAGAGCCGTATGTATTTTGCAAATATTCTATGTCTACAATGCTCTGCATGGAGCTACTCTAGCTAATTGCTCCCACTTTCAATATGTATCCAGATTAAGACTTAGAGTCATCTAGATCAGTGCCAAAACTTGTATCGACGTAACCCTTTACGACGAACCTTTTGTCACCTCCATAATCGAGAAACATATCCTTATTCCACTAAGGATAATTTTGACCAATGTCCAGTGATCTACTCCTAGATCACTATTGTACTCCCTTGCCAATCCAGGGCAGAGTATACAATAGGTCTGGTCCATAGCATGGCATACTTTTATAGAACCTATGACTGAAGCATAGGGAATGACTTTCATTCTCTTTCTATTTTCTGCTGTGATTAGGATTTGAGTCTTACTCAATTTCACACCTTGTAACACAGGCAAGAAACTCTTTCTTTGACTCTTCCATTTTGAACTACTTCAAAATCTTGTTAAGGTATGTACTCATTGAAAAAACTTTTCAAGCGTCTTGATCTATCTCTATAGATCTTGATGCGCAATATGTAAGCAGCTTCACCGAGGTCTTTCTTTGAAAAAACTCCTTTCAAACTCTCCTTTATGCTTTGCAGAATAATTCTACATTACTTCCGATCAACAATATGTCACACATATACTTATCA
>NW_025255307.1:0-1900 GCF_018294505.1 Triticum aestivum
GTCTCATTTGCAGGTCATACATGTATGTACGCGTTGGATTCATACATGATCTGTTCTAAAGAGACCGGAGGAAACTGAGTTGTTTACATGAGTATTTTTTCGGCTGGAGTATACAACTAGGGATGTTTTTACTCATTAAGAATGGCGGTTAGTCCGCAGATGGACCCTCCATCACCCTAGCTACTATTGTTCAATATTTTAAACCACATCATCATGTTCTTTTTACTCTTTTTTTGTTTGAGTGTTTTGGGCTATGTGGATCTAGTTATGCAAAGGCCGAGTGTACACCCAATGCGTTTGCATCACCTTGATGCATCGATCAAATGAATATTCATTTATCAAGAAAATTTCTTCGCACATGATTTTTAAAATTTACAACCCCAAAGTGGTTTCATGGTACAAGCTGCTTAGAATATCGATACTTATTGGCCTCAGGCCGTGCATTGCGATTGGGGGCAATGACAACCATGTTGGCTCCGACAAATCCACCGATAGGGTCTGTGATGGAGGTCACCTAGGCGGTGTCCCCCAACTGAATATGGTTCCTGCCTCTCCCATTGACGGAGATGTGATGGAGGTGTGAAAGAGACCATAAGAGGGAAAACAAGGCACTGTCCATCCGGCTTCAGAGTTTTCTAGTGGAACATGGGTGGGCCTTGGGCTCTCAACATCCAAACTAGCCTAGCGACGATCATCAACAAGAGATTGATGGCAGTCAAAACACACGATCTCACCTCTATGGCTAGATCAAAATTTGTTGACACATGCGTGTTGTGACCTTGTTAAACGTGTTGGCTTGAAGCTCGCTCCGGGAATGAAAATCTTTACCTTTTTCTTGAACTCATTAATATTGGCGCACGTGCCATGATCCTTTCTCTTGAAGCCTTTGTCAATATGAGTATTTATGTAAGCCGACTCCCTTGATATCAACACTTGTCTTTGTTTACCATAGTGGAATAATCAATAATAGAACTATGTGATTGTGTGTGTAACATGTGATTGTGTGCAGACGCAAAGGCTGGAGAAATTTGGAGGTGGCAAAGCCCGATCTGCGACGGCGGTGGCGGGGCCTCCTAGCCTCCCACTCATAGCGTTTGTGTGGGCCGGTAGCACTGGGCGGCGACGTGGCGCCTGCAGAGGGCGCGGCGGGGTCGCAGGGATCTTGCCGGAACGTGGAGGGCCTCGCGGTGCCAGCTCCCACCTGGGGCGGCGGCGACGGCTAGGGCTGGGCTCGGCAGAGATCTGGCGCATGGAGCCTGCGGGTGGTGGAGGTGGATTGATCCGGGTGGCTCGGCTGCTTGTATGCACAAGGCTGGCAGTCGGAGGTTATAGCATTGCTGGCTGCCACATGTGGCCGACAACTGGTGGTTGCTACACGGATGGCTGTTGCACGTGTCCGGTGGCCGATGGCCCAAGGTGGTGCGACTCTGTCCTGGCGCTGGTTTGTGCTTTTCGCGACCATGTTCCGGTAGGCAACATAGGGTGGTGGCGGTGATCTACCTTCTCCTGGGTCCATGCTGATGGTGGTGGTTGACCTAGGGACCACGCACGGGCGGACCAGATCTAGGCCCGAGGCGAGTCTGAGCTGTCGGTTCAGGTAGACGAGATTGGGCTCGGTCAGGGTGGTGCCTGTGGCTGGGAAGGTCCCTCTCCCGTGGGTGTGGTAGTCGATGGCGGTGTTCTGGACACCGCTTTCTGTCGAGCACATAGGTGCCAAAGGCCACGGGCTTGGCGTCGGTCGAGCTTGCTTGACGGTGGCCGTCGATAGTCACAATGTTGTGTCTGCACCAGTCCACCGAGACCGTCTAGGGACCCATGGACGCCTCCTACGGTGGAGGCGTCAACCCCGATCCCATGGCTTATGCAGGGCTAGGAGTGAAAGGAGCCTCCTTTTACTCCT
>NW_025255308.1:0-1900 GCF_018294505.1 Triticum aestivum
CACGGCTGGCTTGGGCCGGCGCCATCCCTGCTGCAACCCTTACTAGGGTCGCTGAGGCGCGATGGCGCACTGGACGGCCCGGCCTCATCCTCCTCGTCGCTGTCGAGGACGATGAGGCCGCCCTCCTTGCGCCCGCGGCGCCGGGCCTGGAGCTCCGCGTACTGCCGGTGCTGGCGACGGACCTGCTTCCGGACGTAGTCCTCCTTCGCCCACTTGAGGGCGGACTCGTCGTCGGAGTCCGCCATCTCGACGTGCTCCGGCTTCACCGGGAGCAGCCCCGGCTCCGGCTTGGGTTGGACCAGGCGGAAGGAACCACGCGGGGAGGGCTGGGCACCCTCGTTGATGACGAGGGCATCGCTGCGGGTGCGGCGCCCGAGAGGCGTCTCCTCCGGCTCGGGCTTGACGGGGCGGAGCACGGCCGGCGAGCCGGAGCCCGACGACGAGGACGACCCCGACTCCATCCGCCGCGGCCTCCAGGAGCTCCCACGGCGAGAGAAGGACGGACGCGGCGGGTACTCGAGGCGCGACATGTTGCCGGTCTCGATATGGTTGAGGACAGCCTCGAGGGTGTGGCCTCGCACGCCCCACCACTCGCGCCACCCGTCGGAGTTGAGGCAGCCGCCCGGGATCACGCCGTTGGTGGAGGCGATCTGCTCCTCGCGGCGGCGTTGGAAGTACGTGGCCCAGAGGTGGTAGTTGTCGGCGGCGTAGCGCGGTTCGTCCTGCTGCTCCTCCGCTATGGACAAGCAGATGCGGTCGATCTCGGCCCGCCGCGCCGCCCCTTCGGGCACCGGTGGCAAATGAGAGCTGTGGCGTCCACTGGCAGGGAGGTCGCCTTTTATAGCCGTAGCTGGGCGGCGACGGGCTGCATGCCGGGCGACGCGTGGCTGGACGCGCGTCGGGGCGCATTTACTGCGCCGCCCGTGAGGCATCAATGGAGGCTGACCGGCGCGGCAGCGCGCCAATCTTCGCATTGATTCCCGCGGGAACCGAGGCGGTGAGGGCGACGAAGCGGCGTCTCGCTGACTCGGCGGGCCCATCCGCTTTCGCGACAAAAAAGCTTGCCCGACCCCCCCGGGCGCCCCTAGCGTGCCGGGTTCGGTCTGGGTCCGCCGGCGCCAGTTTCGACTCAAACCGGCGAAAAACGAGCTCTTGGAGACACAACTGGACCAATTTTTGAGCGTCGGCGTGAAAAATTCACCTGAAAAGGACCTGTTGAGGACGCCACTGGAGATGTTCTTATGCCCCAGTGCATTCCATTGTACAACTGGGGAAGACAAATCACCAGTAACAACAAATTTTACAAAGTATGGAACCTGGCCAAGCCAAATCTTACACAAAACTAGTTCCTAGTTTAACACCATACGCATGTATAATGTTTGCGACTCCATTAGAAGTCCGGGGATAAGATGCCAAACATACATCCATAAACACCACATGCAGTTGTATGTTAATATCTTTGAAAATAGCCCCTAATGCTGAAAGATTCTTGTGTTATTCAGTTGCACAGAATCTATTTCTATCATCACTCCGTCATCACTTAGTCACAACCTAGCTCAGTGGTTGTCTTTATGGCATAAAGTATTGCAAAAGCTTCCAAGTGAAGTTCACACGAGACACGCTTCAAATTACCTGCAAGAGCAGCCATTGCACACCACACACATCTTTAATAATGAAGCCCCACCCTCTAGTATTTCTATTGAAGTTGCTACGGCGGGCAAAAGCCGGCCTAAACCATTTTCATTTTCATAAACCAGAACAAGATACAACACAACGACTACAAGATGTAGCACCTGACACCCACAAGAAGGAACAAGGAAACAAAGAGAACCAAAATGAACTCTGCCTAGCGGTACAAGCCTTGAACCTGGCACCGAACAAAACTGGAACAAACCAAGAA
>NW_025255309.1:0-1899 GCF_018294505.1 Triticum aestivum
AACACAATTATTGACGCTGAGCTAAGCTTACGTCGATCTTCCTTGTCATATATTATTGTCTTGAACAACAATACTTGATTCCGAGGTTGTGTCGTATCCGTGGTTCCAGTGGTATTTTGCTTGACCATTCCTTTTGCTTGATGTCGTTGTTATTCAATGGCAGCCTCATGGAATCTTTCGACAAAGGTGTCGTGATCATCAACATTCTGAGCTCTTCCAAAATATCTATTGAATTCTTGATGGGAAATACCTTGCCCCTCGATGGTTTGTATTATCATCGGCAACGTTAATGCCCTCCCTCCAATACAAACTTGCTCATGTTTTGTGTATTACCTTGAGTTCCTTTCTATCCAGCTTGTGTTATGTTCTACCTTGGAATATTACCATCTTTTATGTCAAGGATGTCGTGGGAATTTCACCACTTCTTGAGAATTCTTGATATAAGTGATACTTATCACCATCACCATTCTTTGCTTGGTCCACTGTTGTTCCTAACAGTAATACCGACAAATGGACTAGTAATTTGAAAACTTCTAGCAACCTTATTGATTTGAAGTTAATGGTCGACATTTCATTCTTAGACCATTTGGTTATCGAATCACCATTCTAACGTTGATTGTGCTTCCTAAGTCCGTACTTTGGGTGCACCTTCAACCAATGTTTAATTGTGTATGCTTTCCTCGACCATACACCATTATATCATTTGATCTGACAAATGTTATCTCCTTGTTCACATGATTGTGGAAACCCACCTTTTTGGAAATCTGGAGGAATGGTCGTTGAGCCATCAGCCACTTCCTCATCCTCTCCTTGGCTTAATGATGAACTCTTGTTTCAGAACTTGCTCCCATGGTTCGTTTCTCGAGAATCTTAAAATGTCCTTACGTTAATTTGTGTTACACCTTTTCTTCGAGGGCATCCTGAGTCTGAGGTATCCTGACACCAACCAGATCTGAAACTCGGTCAGATATGATGGTTGGAACATTTTCCAAGAGTTATAGCATTGGTCTCTCTATAACCCAATAAGGTGATGTCATGCCTAGCACACCTGGTTGGAGGACCTATTGCAAGACTTATTCTATGAGTTGTTCCTGATGGATCCTTTGTGTATCCAAAGTTTGACCTTTGCTTGAAGAACATGTCAATGCTATCTCGAAGCATGTCTGTGGTACTCCGATCTTCAATAAGAACATTTGAAGCACGATGCTAAATTTTCTTTATCATTTATCCAAACATCGTTGTATGCGTAATGTCATGAAATTTCTCTCCCCTTACCTAAAGGGTTTTCTACATTATATCCTGTCATGGATATCATGCTCTGTTTGTCCTTGGGAAGGATATACCCTAGAAATATGTGTTTAAACACATTTTTCTTTCCATTGTTCTGATTAAATCTGATAGACACTTTTCCCTTTCCATTGGTTTTTTTAAACCCTTATTGTGATCTATATGATATAGCAGTAATAATTTCCTGCTGGTGCAACCGCCTCGGTGTACAACTCTGTCAGTAAGACCCTGTTACTAATGTTGATGACATTCCGGTAGCCACCGATGGACGAGAACCTTGCCTAATGGTCCGCCTCGTTCCACGAGCAGGAAAATGGTTCTCTTCGTCCCTCGCCCTTGGTACCGATGTTCTTACCGGCATAACTGACTGGCCTTGCTTACGTGATCGTGCAAGACGTCAGCGCCCTTCCTACTTTTAACACACATGGTGGGCCCATAACCCACAGGATCGAAACCTGACTCTCCTGTACACACCTGTTTCCAAAGTTAATCCTCACGCTTGGCTTCGTATGCAATTCACGAGCCACATTCCTAGTGATCTATTCTGGTATCAGACGCAATACTTATTCACATTGCCCTGAAACCCTTTCACCTTCTGACTAGGCATTGAAC
>NW_025255310.1:0-1899 GCF_018294505.1 Triticum aestivum
CAGGTGGAGCCGGATGAAGGATGTCCCACATGTCGGCGAAACGAAGTTGAATTGTTTCTTTCATTGCTATCAATCCTTCAGGATTTGTTTATATGTACGCATAATTTTAATGAAATTGTACTGTGATGATATGAAGGTTTCAACATTGGTTCCCACAGGAAAAAAAGGTTTCAACTTAGGATTCATGTGTCCTCTTGCCTCAAGATTATCTCGTTACAACATTCATCAAATACAAATGAAACTACCATGGCTGCTAATGCATCTCAATGGTTCGCAGATCAGCGCCAATATTCACATCACAACTGAAGACAAAGTTGTGAGAAGGTGTACAAATAAAGAAAAATATATAATTGATCGATAGTATTTGTAGGCATGGGTCCATTTCCTGGGCACAGTGTTCATTGCTTGGCAGCTAATTTCACCCAGGGATGGAGCCAAAAAGGGGGTGTACGGAGGACACCGCAAGCTGATCATTTTCTATAGTTCCACTAAAATCGAGCTGACCATCTCTGTTGGCAAAGATATCCAGTCAGTGTGATTACAATAATAGTGGAAGTAGATGATGAAACATAACACACACAAATAGAAGCCGATCAACTCTGTGATCTCTCTTCAGGACTAACTACTTGTTATATAATATTAGGCAGGAGTTGGATGAAGAGCATAGCTAAACCAATCTCCCTTTCTATAGTCCCACAGAAATGTACAAAAGTTGCCGTTGTGACATTTTTGCGGAAGTGCACAAAACACTCTTAAGAAAAAAAAGTGATTTGTGCAGTTCACCAAAAGTTCGCAATAGCAACAAGGTGAAATGGCTAGCCCTGTTTGCGAAAAATAGGTAGAAAGGAAACAATTATTGGCGAATAACACGAGTTCAAGACACATACGCGGACAAAAAAGAAGAATATTCCATGTAATAAGGGAAAGATAGCAGAATGGTGGTTTATCAAAAATCATTTCAGGACGAGATTGCAAGATGGAAAGTACGTCGGCCAAGATACGTTTTAAGCAAACAACTAAAGAAGATCCACATGCAGCAACGTGGGAAGATGGGCAGTGGAACAAGGCCGGAGGAAGTTGTACCTGAGGGTCGTCGGGGTGTTACTAGGAGGGCGCTGCCGGCCGGGATCTGCCCATCCCGCGGCAGCGAGCAAGTGGCAAAGGCCCTACTGCGCCGAAGCTTGGTCAAAGAGAACGACGGGTACCGCAGATCGGGACGTGCTGCCTCAACACCGTCGAACGGAGAAACAATGCACATCCTCCTTTTCCGCCGGCGGACGGGATGCGTCCGGATCACTTACCAACAGTGAGAGAGAGAGAGGCCACCGCCACCTTGTGTGAGATGGTGTGACGAGAGACAAACCCCGGCAGGCAGCTCCCTTGTATATAGTGGAGCGGATTTTTCCATTTTCCCCACGGCAATCATTTTATATTCTGTACTATGCGCCATTGAGGAGGAATATATCACTTTATTTAATACAAACGTGTCTAGTCGAACTTTGTTCCATCTAGGCATGGTACCCGACCCTCCTTCGAGTAAACAACCGCTACACGCATCAAATTATCACGTGGACTGCCTTTTCGTACAAAAATGAACTCCATCGTGTACCCGCGCGGGTGTCGCCGGGAACGAGACATGAGTACATGCATCTTGCATGCACCTCTTCTTTAGGTGTAGGTACGTACGTGGGTGGGTGTGAGAGAGATGGTTTGTGCGAAACCGAGGCAATGTGTCGATGATATCTCAAACAAAAAAACGTAACATATGCAATGTGTGTGAAACAGAGTCATGGGTATATCATATATAGAGGGAGCGATCCAGAAGTGGAGAGTGGAGGGATCATCAGCGTGAGATATCGATATAATAAAAAACATGGATGAAGTGTGTGGCTGCGGATC
>NW_025255311.1:0-1031 GCF_018294505.1 Triticum aestivum
ACCCGAGAGATGGTTCTAAGTCTCATTCCGTGAGTTAGTCCTGAGTTGTTCGACCTTCGAGAAGACCGATCCTTTTAGAGTTTTCCTTTCCTCTTCTTGTCATGATTAGCTGAAGTTCTCAGAGCAAGACGACAAGACAAAGATGGTGTTCAAATCAACGTTCAACTGAAGTGCACCCTGGATCGTGAAGATTATACTAGTTGCATTTCCCCTTCACCTTACCCTACGCTTGAATCTCGAGACGAGATTCTTGTTTAGTGGGGGTGAGTTGTCACATCCCTAGCTTCTGGCATTGCTCTAGCCTAGCTTCATGTGTGCATCATGTCTATATTTTGAAACTTGAATTGAGGAATATTGGAAGCCTCAAAACCCTAAATAAAAGAGGGGCAAAAACCCTAGAAATCTTATCCATTGCTCCAAAAGGCTCTTCTTAAATGTTTGATAATTTTTGGTAAGGGTTCTGGTCCCAACCAAAATATTGAACATTTTTAAGGATTTATTTTTGGGACTTTGAATTTAAATCATAGCTATTTGAATTGGAATTATATCTACTGTTAAATAAATATAGGTCCAATAATTCTAAAATATTTTTGTGGAGCATTGTTTTAATTCCTTTAGCTCCTAAAAATATTGTCAGAAGCAAAATAAATTGAATTGGTTTCAAAACCAAATTCAAAACAAACCTGCAAAATAGAAAACAGAGTTAAAACAGAACAGTAAAAAAATAAAAAAATAAAAAAAGAGCAAGCCCACTTACCTGCAGCCCCACCTAGCGCCCCATCTGGCCCAGCTCCCCCAGCCGGCCCAGCCCACCTCCTCCCCCTTGTCCTCTTCCTCCTCTGCCAGGAGGACGAACAGAGGCGAGGCGTGGCGCGCGCCGACGCTGCCTCGGCCACCTCCTGCTTCCCCCTGGCCACCTCCTGCTTCCTCTCGTCGCCCTGAACCCCGTCCGCGACGCCACGCACCCCCCCAGGCCTCTCACTCTCTCCCCGAGCTCTCCCCCTCCTCTATTTCTCTCTCCCTCTCGTGCC
>NW_025255311.1:1106-1899 GCF_018294505.1 Triticum aestivum
TCCCCGAGCTCTCCCCCTCCTCTGTTTCTCTCTCCCTCTCGTGCCGAACACACCCGCCGCCGCCGACGAGCTTCCCCGTGGCCACCGGCCACCCCTAGCCTCGCCGATGCACCCAGGAGATCCGCCTCGACCACCTTTTCCTCCTTGCCGAGAAGCGCACCGCGGGAGCCCCTGCAACGTCGCCACCGCCGGCTTCTTCAACCTCGGACCGCCGGCCATCTTCGTCAAATTCGTCGGCTCCGGTGCCTCCCCGAGCTCCCCGAGGCCACCGTTGCAACCCCTGTGAGCTACTCTTCCATTCCCCCTCCTCCTCGCGCTCGTTCCCGTACCCTAGCCGCCTTTCCGCCGGACCCGAGAGCTCGCCGCCGCCGTGCCTCGTCACCACCGTGGCTGGAGCCGTTGCAGCTCGAAGCCGAGCACACCACCGCACTCAACACGTCTCCAGGAGCCCGTAGCCGCCACTAGCTTCCCCTCTCGTGCCCCGAACGCCAACCCCGACCTCGCCCGAGCTCCGGCCGCCGCAAAAGAGCTCGCCACCGGCAGCTCCGGCCACCCCAGCCTCCGCCACCGCCACCGTTGGATGCGCCACTCCACCCTCTCCCCGTAGCTGCTCCCTGCGCGCCAAAAGAGCCCCTGTAGTGGGTTTCCGACGCGCACCACCGCGTCTGGCCTCGCCGGCGTCAAGCTGCCGGTGGGTCTGACCACGTTGACCACGGCGGGACACCCCCCCCCTCTCTGGGTCGATGACAGGTGGGGCCAGCCCCCCTGTTAATTAGTTTAGTTATTTTATTTT
>NW_025255312.1:0-1899 GCF_018294505.1 Triticum aestivum
ACGAAACGGGCCAGAAGCGGCCCACAATGCGAGTGTTGCTAACCGACACATAAACACACCCCCGGTGTTCGTCAATCATGGAAATCACACCGGGACGCCAAAACAGAGTAATAGTCCAAGAAACGGGCCAGAATTGGCAAAAACTATGAATGTTGATGACAGACACGTAAGTGCACCTTGGAGTTCAACAACCATTGAAATCGCTCTGGGACCCCAAAGCGGCGAGTAATAGTGCACGAAACGGACCAGAATCGGCCAAAATTCTGAGTGTTGATGACCGAAACGTAAACGCACAACGGGGTTCATAAATTGTGGAAATCACTCCAGGACCCCCGAAACTAAGTAATAGTCCAAGAAATGGGCCAAAAATCGGCCCAAACTGCGATTGATATGACATACATGTAAGCGCACCTTGGGGTTCAACAACTATGGAAATCTCTTTGGGACCCCAAAACGGTGAGTAATAGTCCACGAAACGAGTCAGAATCGACAAAAACCATGAGTGTTGATGACCGATACGTAAACGCACCCCGGGGTTTGTTAATCAAGGAAAGCACTCCGGGACCCCCCAAACAGTGAGTAATAGTCCATGAAACGGGCCAGAATCGGCGAAAACTGCGAGTGCCAGAAAACGAGCCCGAATCGGCCGAAACTGCGAGTGTTGATGATCGACACGTAAACGCACCCCGGGGTTTGTTAATTGCGCAAGTCACACCGGGACCCCAAACAGTGAGTAATAGTCCACGAAACGGGCCAGAATCGGCCACAACTGTGAGTGTTCATGACCGACACGTAAACGCATTTTGGGGTTCAACAACTATGGAAATCGCTTCGGGACCCCTAAATGTTGAGTCATAGTCCTCGAATCGCGTCAGAATTGGCCAAAACTGTGAGTGTTGAGGACAGACACGCAAACGCACCCCGGGAATTGTCAATCATGGAAATCGCTCTGGGTCGCCAAAATGGTGAATAATCGTGCACGAAATGGACCAGAGTCGACCAAAATTGTGTGTTGATGACTGACATGTAAACGCACCACGGAGTTCGTCAATCGTGGAAATCACTGCGGGACGCCCAAAACTAATTAATAGTGCAAGAAACGGGCCAAAATCGGCCCAAACTGCGATCGTTGATAATGGACACGTAAGCGCACCATGGGGTTCAACAACCATGGAAATCGCTTTGGGGCCCCAAAACGGTGAGTAGTAGTCGACGAAACGGGCCAGAAGCGGCCCACAATGCGAGTGTTGCTAACCGACACATAAACACACCCCCGGTGTTCGTCAATCATGGAAATCACACCGGGACGCCAAAACAGAGTAATAGTCCAAGAAACGGGCCAGAATTGGCAAAAACTATGAATGTTGATGACAGACACATAAGTGCACCTTGGAGTTCAACAACCATGGAAATCGCTCTGGGACCCCAAAGCGGCGAGTAATAGTGCACGAAACGGACCAAAATCGGCCAAAATTCTAAGTGTTGATGACCGAAACGTAAACGCACAACGGGGTTCGTAAATTGTGGAAATCACTCCAGGACCCCCGAAACTAAGTAATAGTCCAAGAAATGGGCCAAAAATCGGCCCAAACTGCGATTGATATGACATACATGTAAGCGCACCTTGGGGTTCAACAACTGTGGAAATCTCTTCGGGACCCCAAAACGGTGAGTAATAGTCCACGAAACGAGTCAGAATCGACAAAAACCATGAGTGTTGATGACCGATACGTAAACGCACCCCGGGGTTTGTTAATCAAGGAAAGCACTCCGGGACCCCAAAACAGTGAGTAATAGTCCATGAAACGGGCCAGAATCGGCCAAAACTGCGAGTGCCAGAAAACGAGCCCGAATCGGCCGAAACTGCGAGTGTTGATGATCGACACGTAAACGCACCCC
>NW_025255313.1:0-1899 GCF_018294505.1 Triticum aestivum
TACATAAGTATAGGCTATTTTTTAGAGTCCGTATGTGTGGGGAAACAAGAGATAGGGTTGATTTCGGACCCCTCCACCAAGGGCCACGAAATTCCCCCCTCTTCCTCCATATATACAGCCCTTAGGGCATCGTTTAGACTTTGGGTTTTGTTTAGATTAAAAGTTCGCCATAGCTGCAACTTCGCGTACTTCGTTTGTGTTCAACGACCAGACAAAGGCGTCACAGAACCCCACCTTGATCAATAAAGCTTTCATCTTATATTCGCAATATCCAGATTGCAATCTTAGTTTCTTGCTTGTTCTTCGTTTGTTCGCAGGAAACAGACCCTCGTGGTCAGGTTGATCGTGCTCCGGCGTGGTCAATAACCTCTCGGAGTTGGTTTAGCGATTGCTAAGGCGCGACGTCCTCGCACGTTCGTAGTCGGATCGTCAAAGTCGACTTCCACCAAAGCGATATCCATCATCTCATCAAAAGACGGGACACCTTTGCCTCTATCAAGTGGTATCAGATTTCCAGGTTGCTCGGTGAGATTTTACAGTTTTTCGTAGTTTAGATCGAGTCTGTTCTTCATACCTACAGTCCATGAAAAAGCCACAAAAAAAATTAGGGTTAGTTCATCATATCCGAACCAATCTGAGCCTTTGCATAATCTTTTTAGGGTTTTGCTTTGTTGAATTTGCGGTTGCATCGTCGTGTCTAGTTGCTGGTCTTAGAGTCTAGTCTTTTAGAGTTTCGAGTTCTGGTCATAAGTTGTCACGCCGCCGCCGCACCATCATCATCGCCCCTGCCATCTACCACCACCGCTCCGAATCCGTATCCATATACCACCACCAATCCGTGTCCATATACCACCACCGACCCATATCCATATACTACCACCGCTACCACCACCGCTGCCATATACCACCACCATATATCCACCACCAATCCGAGTTCTTTGCTTATTAGGTTTGTTTTCGGGATCCATCTAGATTCCGATTCGTGTTTCCTTGCCGGAGTCGGGTAGCCACGCTCCGTTTAGGCCCAAAATTTTTCGAAAACGCATTTTTCGAAAAAAATTCTGGCTATCCTATTTTTAGGTGTTTCTGAGTGTTTTGAGACAGGTGCCATTATAGGAAGTTTTTTTTGACCCGTTTCCAGTTTTTGGGTCCGGACAGTCAAAAAAAAAATTGGTCGAAAAAATTTCGTGCCCATCCTGTCAGTTTGAGCTAAGAAGAGTTTTGAGACACTCGCCATTATAGTGATTTTTCGCAAAAAAAAAGAGCAGCGCAAAAAAAAAGGAGCGCAAAAAAAAAGCAGCGCAAAAAAAAAGCGAAAAAAAAAATTCAGAGTGTGCTTTTCCCTTGTTTACGTGCCGCGCCGTGATTTTGTTGGTGTTCTAGGCTCGCGTCTCTAGCACAGTCTAGCCTAGGACCAGCACAGTACCGTCGTTGAGCGTTTATTCAACTTTGCATCTCTGAATTGATTATTGCTAACCCTTTTTGCTACCATACTATAAGCCTTCCCAGCTCCACATACATCTACGTCGTGTGTTTGACTCTCCCTGGTAATCGCTCTATCCAAGCTTTGAGAGTTTTTGACTACAACGGTTGCCGATCACCGCCTGCTGCTGGGTAAGAACTGGTAAGAATTTGAGATTTGCTTGACGGATTTGTGATACACCACCCCCACTTCTTAGTAGTCTGTAGGATCATATTCTTGTGTGTTTCTATTGCTGCTAACCATGCCAGGATCACAAGCCGACGAGATTGACTGGGAGAATTTATCGAACAAGGAGCTTCATGATAAGTTTCAGCAAATGATGACTGAACAGGTGCAAGATGTGCTGAACAATTTTGAAGAGGCCATGGAGAAGATCACTGGCCTTGAGAAGACGTTCGAAACAAAGCTCAATAACA
>NW_025255314.1:0-1899 GCF_018294505.1 Triticum aestivum
CCGTCCTCCCTGGTAGGGCCGCTGAAAATAGGCTTTCTCCACATCAGATCAGTCTTTGAACCCGGCATGGCAGAGGTCCGACACGATCTCCGCTCACTTCCAGGCGAGCAGGGTGCTGGATGTTCATGCGATCCTCACCTTGTCCTTCCTCATGAGGTCCACCACGTACGTGATGCTGCTGCCGCAGAGATCGCCGGCGGTGCATGCTGCCAATGCGTTCCTGTAGAAGCCACAGGGAGGCAGAGACGGCTGCTTGTCCCATCTCCACCACGCACCTAAGCAATCGGAAGGTTACCAATTTAAACTTATTGCTGCCAAATCTAGGAGGAGAGACGCAGGAGGAGAGACGCTCAGATTTCAGATTCCTGTTTTCTATTTCGTGGGGAATAGAAAGACCAAGGCGAGGACCATTGGCGTACGTGGGATAGGAGAGGTTCCTGTTTTTTCTTTTCATCAAGGGAAATAGAGAGAGACCAAGTGAAGGACAATTGGCGTACATGGGATAGGAGAGGTTTCTGTTTTTCCTTTGCGTGGGAAATACAAAGATTCCAAGGGGATGACGATTGGAATACGTGGGATAGGAGAGGTTTCATCCAACGGCCATAGACACTCAGTAAATTAATCGGATGGCTAAAAGTTATTAATTCCTAGGATTAACGTGGTGGTGGTGTCTTGTATGGTGCTTTCAATTAGTAAATATAAGATATAAGATTAGGTATAGAATAGAAGATAGATAGACTAGTGGAGCGTTGGTCCCTGAGCGTGGACGATGAGGTGTGTTAATTTCATCCAGACGTGTGCAAGTGGGACAGGTCCGGCAATCCTGGAAAGAGCGTCACGGGGGAAGAGGGCTCCACGCTTGGTCATGTCGACCAAGAAAGTACACCATTTCAATCGAAAAATAAAAGACAGTACACGGCACGCCTATATAAGCATGCCCATACCGAGGCATTCTAATAGTCAAGAGCAGGAAAGCTATACCAACACCGAGACCTTAAGCTCCAAGACCATGGCCCGCATTGCGGCGTTCTTGCTGGTGGCCCTGCTCTCCTTAGCCGGGCATCTCGCGCAGTCCGCGCCATGCCGATCATGCCCGCCCACAAAGCCTTCCCAGCCTGCACCGTGTAAGCACAAGTCCTCACCATCGTCCATACCCTGCCCTCCACCTTCACAAACTCCCATGCCCTCAACCACACCCACACTCACCCCGGTGACTCCGACGCCGGCACCGACCCCGACTGTCTTCATCCCTCCACCTACAAACACTCCGGCACCCACGCCCATACCGGCCTCTGTAACTCCAACATCGGCACCGACCCCTATGATGCCTCCAATACCAACCCCTATAACTCCAACACCGGTACCAGCTCCTCTCTCTCCAACACCAACACCGGTGGCCCCAACACCTACAACCATGATGCCGCCGACACAGATGCCTATGGCACCAACGCCGGCACCGACCCCTGTATCTCCAACGCCAAACCCGGTGGCCCCAAGACCTATCTGTTGGGGAACGTTGCAGAAAACAAAAAATTTCCTACTCGTTTCACCAAGATCATCTAGGAGTTCATCTAGCAACGAGTGATTAGATGCATCTACATACCTTTGTAGATCGCGAGCGGAAGCGTTCAAAAGAACGGTGATGATGTAGTCGTACTCGACGTGATCCAAATCACCGATGACCAGCGCCGAACGGACGGCACCTCCGCGTTCAACACACGTACGGGACGGGAGACGTCTCCTCCTTCTTGATCCAGCAAGGGGGAAGGAGAGGTTGATGAAGATCCAGCAGCACGACGGCGTGGTGGTGGATGCAGGGCGTCACAGCAGCAGGGCTTCGCCGAGACTACGAGGGAGAGACGTAACGGGGGGAGGTGGAGGCGCCAGGGGCTGGTGTGT
>NW_025255315.1:0-1095 GCF_018294505.1 Triticum aestivum
GGGCTAATGCAGCTAAGACCAGAAGGGTTTGAACCAATTTGAATCAAAGATTCAAATTTCAAACTCAAACATGGCCCTTTAAAGTGTTTTTCCTTGTTCTGCATTAAACATCAAGTTAACTTGTTTAATCATGCATGAAAATAGTACAGATGGATAGATTGGATTTTTCTGATCATTTTTCATATATAATTTGTCTGATTTGGAGTTACAGAATAAAAGTTATGAATTTTTGAAGTTTAAACTATATTCTGGAATTTCCTATATTAGATTAATTCCAGAAAATCAATTATTGCGTCAGCCTGACGTCAGTGTGACGTCAGCAGGTCAACGGAACACGTCCGGGTCAAACCTGACAGTGGGTCCCGCATGTCAGGGTGATTAAATTAATTAAAGTTTAATTAAAACTAAACCTGTTTAATTAACAGGGCTGGGCCCCACCTGTCATTGACTCAGGGGAGTCAACCAGGGCCCACCCGTGGTCAAACCCGGGTCGGCTGCACCGAGCGGCGGCGGAAGTGGTTTTGGCCGTTTCGGCCACCAAATGGGTCGCGGAGACCATCGGAGTGGAGCTGAGGACAAGCCGCAGCTCTTGGTGGAGTCCGTTGGAGTCGGGGTGGCCGGAGTTGGCGCCGGCGACGACTTTGGCGGCCACCGGGGTTCGGCCGAAGACGAACTTGATGCTAGAGGGGTCGGTGAGGCTCGGGGAGTGGCTAGCTAGGTGCTAAGTGACACGGTGAGCATGATGGACACCGGGGAGTGGCCGGAGGATGACCGGGAGCACGTCGGCGATGAGCTCCACGGCGGTGGGTGCGGTTGAGCTCCGGGAGGTCGCTACACGGCTCGGGAGCAAGAACGGAAGGAAGGGGAAGATGGCTAAGCTCACAGTGAGTGCGACGAAGCCCTTGGTGTGGCCGGAGATGGACCGGAGCGACGGCGGCGTTGAAGGGGATCTCCGGCGACGGCGGTTCGGGCGAGGTCGTTGCGGTGGACTCGGGCGTTGCGAGCGCTCGGGGCTCGGCTTGCTCGATGGAGTGGACAGCGGCGGAGCTCCTGGACACGATGAGAGGACGCACGGGCGGCGGGGAGCACGGCTAC
>NW_025255315.1:1105-1899 GCF_018294505.1 Triticum aestivum
ACGGCTACGACGAAGGCACGGCGATGGTGGCGTCGGTCATGGCGGGGGAGCGCGAGGGGGAGGAGCTGGAGAGGAGAGGGGGTGTCTGGGGGGTTCGGGGGAGCGAGGGAGGCCGGTCCACGACGTCACCGGGCGAGGGGAGCGGCGAGGCGGCGAGCAGGTGCGTGGCGCGCGCTACGGTCGCCGTCAGGCACCTGCCTGCCTGCCTGGCCGGCAAGCAGCTCGCTGGAGCGGCGCTGGGCTGGGCCGGCAGGTGGGCCGGGAGCAGGCGTCAGGTAAGTTTTCCATTTTCTTTCTGTTTTCTGTTTTTTAATACTTCTGCAACTTTGTTGAATTAAATAAAATACTTAGGAAACTCCTAAAATCACCAAACTACTCCTGGTCCATGGTGGGAATATTTCCAACATGAAACATTTTAGTTTGGAGATATTTGAGCATTTAAATATTTTATATAATTTTAAATGCCCAAATTCAATTATTTATGATTTAATTCAAAAACCCTAAGATGGCCTAGGAAAATGTGCATCACTTTTGGCAGAGGTTCTAAACCAAGACAAAAATGATGGGCATTTTAGAAGGGCATTTCAGGTTCATTTAAAAAGTTTTTAGTAAACCCTAATTGGTTTCAGAGGGGACTGGGGGTTCTGTCATCCCCATTTCAGGTTTCTGATGAAAGAATAAACATGATGCAACACTCTAATGCATGAACTAGCTAGGGTGTGACAGCGGCCGGCTGAGGCGGCCGGCGGCGAGGCGGAGACGGTGGGCGGCGGGCGCGGAGACGGTGGGCGGCG
>NW_025255316.1:0-1899 GCF_018294505.1 Triticum aestivum
CATCATCAACTTTCAACCCTTTGTGACATAATTTGCCACTTTTAATCCATTTACTGATTTATTTTGAGCTAAATGGCCCTGAAATTGAAAAGCTCTACAAATGAACTCTGAAAGGTTGAAACTTGGCATGGTGTCATCATTTCAGCCGCATAGCATGTGCAAAAAAGTAGAGAGGGTCACGGCAAAAACTGGATGCACTTCGTGTACAAACTGGACAATCTCTTTCAAAGTATCAGGGTTTCGGACGAAAACGCATCTGTTACATCGGCAATTCAAAATTTTAATAACTTATTACAACTCTGGACGTCTTTTGCATTCAGTATGCACCATTCAAAGCCACATCATAAACTTTCAACCCTTTGTGACATAATTTGCTACTTTTAATGGATTTACTGATTTGTTTTGAGCTAAATGGCCCTGAAATTGAAAAGCTCTACAAATGAACTCCGAAAAGGTTGAAACTTGGCATGGTATCATCATTTCATCCGCATAGCATGTGCAAAAACTTAGAGAGGGTCACGGAAAAAACTGGATGCACTTCGTGTGCAAACTGGACAATCTCTTTTGAAGTATCTGGGTTTCAGACAAAAACTCATCTATTACATCGGCAATTCAAAATTTTAATAACCTATTACAACTCCGGACGTTTTTTGCATCCAGCATGCAACATTCAAAGCCACGTCATCAAATTTCAACCCTTTCTGATATAATTTGCTATTTTTCATGCATTTACTGATTTGTTTTGAGCTAAATGACCCTGAAATTGAAAAGCTCTACAAATGAACTCTGAAAAGGTTCAAACTTGGCATGGTATCATCATTTCCCCCACATAGCATGTGCAGAAAAGTAGAGAGGGTCACGGCAAAAACTGGATGCACTTCGTGTACAAACTGGACAATCTCTTTCAAAGCATCAGGGTTTCGGACGAAAACGCATCTGTTACATCGGCAATTCAAAATTTTAATAACTTATTACAACTCTGGACGTCTTTTGCATTCAGTATGCACCATTCAAAGCCACATCATCAACTTTCAACCCTTTGTGACATAATTTGCTACTTTTAATGGATTTACTGATTTGTTTTGAGCTAAATGGCCCTGAAATTGAAAAGCTCTACAAATGAACTCTGAAAAGGTTGAAACTTGGCATGGTATCATCATTTCACCCGCATAGCATGTGCAAAGACGTAGAGAGGGTCACGGCAGAAACTGGATGCACTTTGTGTGCAAACTAGACAATCTTTTTCGAACTATCTGGGTTTCAGACAAAAACTCATCTGTTACATCGGCAATTCAAAATTTTAATAACCTATTACAACTCCGGACATTTTTTGCAGCCAGCATGCAACATTCAAAGCCACCTCATCAACTTTCAACCCTTTCTGACATAATTTGCTATTTTTCATTCATTTACTGATTTGTTTTGAGCTAAATGACCCTGAAATTGAAAAGCTCTACAAATGAACTCTGAAAAGGTTCAAACTAGGCATGGTATCATCATTTCACCCGCATAGCATGTGCAAAAAAGTAGAGAGGGTCACGGCAAAAACTGGATGCACTTCGTGTACAAGCTGGACAATCTCTTTCAAAGCATCAGGGTTTCGGACGAAAACGCATCTGTTACATCGGCAATTCTAAATTTTAATAACTTATTACAACTCTGGACGTCTTTTGCATTCAGTATGCACCATTTAAAGCCACATCATCAACTTTCAACCCTTTGTGACATAATTTGCCACTTTTAATCCATTTACTGATTTATTTTGAGCTAAATGGCCCTGAAATTGAAAAGCTCTACAAATGAACTCTGAAAAGGTTGAAACTTGGCATGGTGTCATCATTTCAGCCGCATAGCATGTGCAAAAAAGTAGAGAGGGTCACGGCAAAAACTGGATGCACT
>NW_025255317.1:0-1899 GCF_018294505.1 Triticum aestivum
AACCTCGAAGCTTGAAATGGTGGAAACGATTTTGGAATATGTCAATGACGCTTAATTAATAAGTTTTCAGCTTTAAACAAAGTGAAAATCTATAGTGAAGGATCAAAAGGTAACCAAATTGGTGACGAAATTATATGATTACTAGTTATAAGTTGTTATACGAGATCCATATGGTCGAACATACTACTTCCGAAGCTTCAAAGGAAGCAATGCTGGTGGAATGTCTCAATGATGCTATTTAAGTAAGTTTTTTGTTTAGCCAATAAAAAATCATCGGCAACAGATCAAAAGTTTATGTAAAGGTGCTAAACATGAATAATTTATGTGGATAAGCTGTTCTATGACTTCCACATGGCCGTCGAGACAACTCTCGAAGAATGAAATGATGAAATTGCAATTATAATGTGTCTAATGTCCTATTTAAATGATTTCTAAGTTTCAAAGGAGGAGAAAATTCAAAGTAATAAATCAAAAGGTTATGAAAAACTGCTAAAAATTATGTGACTCATACATATATAAGTTTTTGTAGGATTTTCAAATGGCGGCAAAGACAACTGCGAAACAAGAAACGAACAAAGGCTTCTATCACTTGTTGATAATGCAATTTAAACAAGTTTTCAGTTTCGCAAAAATAAAAAATCTACCATGAAGGATTAAAGCGGTTAAAAATGTATCAAACTATCAGATTTCTATAGGTAATTTGCTATCTGAGGTGCATATAGATGCATGGACAAACCTCGAAGCTTGAAATGGTGGAAACGATTTTGGAATATGTCAATGACGCTTCATTAATAAGTTTTCAGTTTTAAACAGAGTGAAAATCTATAGTGAAGTGTCAAAAGGTAACAAAATTGGTGACGAAATTATATGATTACTAGTTATAAGTTGTTATACGAGATCCATATGGTCGAACATACTACTTCCGAAGCTTCAAAGGAAGCAATGCTGGTGGAATGTCTCAATGATGCTATTTAAGTAAGTTTTTTGTTTAGCCAATAAAAAATCATCGGCAACAGATCAAAAGTTTATGTAAAGGTGCTAAACATGAATAATTTATGTGGATAAGCTGTTCTATGACTTCCACATGGCCGTCGAGACGACTCTCGAAGAATGAAATGATGGAAATGCAATTATAATGTGTCTAATGTCCTATTTAAATGATTTCTGAGTTTCAAAGGAGGAGAAAATTTAAAGTAATAAATCAAAAGGTTATGACAAACTGCTAAAAATTATGTGACTCCTACATATATAAGTTGTTGTAGGATTTTCAAATGGCGGCAAAGACAACTTCGAAACAAGAAACGAACAAAGGCTTCTATCACTTGTTGATAATGCAATTTAAACAAGTTTTCAGTTTCACAAAAATAAAAAATCTACCATGATGGATCAAAACGGTTAAAAATGTATCAAACTATCAGATTTCTATAGGTAATTTGCTATCTGAGGTGCATATAGATGCATGGACAAACCTCGAAGCTTGAAATGGTGGAAACGATTTTGGAATATGTCAATGACGCTTAATTAATAAGTTTTCAGCTTTAAACAAAGTGAAAATCTATAGTGAAGGATCAAAAGGTAACCAAATTGGTGACGAAATTATATGATTACTAGTTATAAGTTGTTATACGAGATCCATATGGTCGAACATACTACTTCCGAAGCTTCAAAGGAAGCAATGCTGGTGGAATGTCTCAATGATGCTATTTAAGTAAGTTTTTTGTTTAGCCAATAAAAAATCATCGGCAACAGATCAAAAGTTTATGTAAAGGTGCTAAACATGAATAATTTATGTGGATAAGCTGTTCTATGACTTCCACATGGCCGTCGAGACAACTCTCGAAGAATGAAATGATGAAATTGCAATTATAATGTGTCTAATGTCCTATTTAAATGATTTCT
>NW_025255318.1:0-1899 GCF_018294505.1 Triticum aestivum
CCACGGCGAAGCAGGAGGTGGCCGGCGCTCTTCGGGCGCGCGCCACGCCTCGCCTCTGCCTACTGGCAGAGGAAGAAGAGGACAAAGGGGGGGGGAGGAGGTGGGCTGGGCCAGCGGGAGGAGCTGGGCCGGCTACAGGTAAGTGGCCCAGGTGGGCTGCAGGTAACGTTTCCCTCCCTCTCTCTGTTTTTCCTATTTTACTTCTGTTTTCTATTTTTCTGACATTTGTTTGATTTAATAAATATATTAAATCATTTAATTTTATTATGCCAATTTTTTGTAGGGGCTAATGGTATTATTCCAGAGCTCTTTTATAATTGGCACAATTTTTGGACCATATTTCATATATATAGAAATATCTTTCCAATGCAAATATTTATCGAATTAATCCAAATGGCCAAAATAAATGTCCATGAGCTCCTAAAAATATTGTTTTGATTTTTATCTCTGTCCAATATTTTCAGAGGGCAACATGAGCATTTTCTTGGACTCATTTGATGAAATTTAAATGTTGGTTATTTTTAGAGGTCTTCTGAGGCTTTGAAAATTCCTCAATTCAAGTTTCAAAAATATAGACATGATGCACACATGAAGCTAACCTAGAGCAATGCCTGAAGCTAGGGATGTGACATTAATGATGAAAACGGATCTTCAATCGGATTTTTCATTTAAGAGATAAAACATTTTAAAATCAGAAAATTGAAAAAAAAATCCACATCCATGCATGAGTGACATGGCGTAGTCTATGTGCTATACGGCGTGTGGGCAAGTTTGACTCCCACCACACGTGTGGACGTTAGCGGTGTCCTTGATTATTAGGTAAAGATTTACTGCCCTACCGGCCTCAGCCATGCCGCCACATGGGCCAAGTTCAAAGCCGCCCATGACGAACATCATGTTCATGAAACAAACGGGCATACCGTAGGCCCGTGTACAAATTGGGAACACCAAACAGCGGCATAGGTGTATTTCTCCAAATTTGTCAGCGTACAGAACTGGAAAAGTCAAAGCGCGTGAATCCCAACTTAACAATGACCGAGCGAGATTACGGCCTGCTTGTAACTCGGCCTCAAAAACACCTCACTCTTTATGACACTACTACTATGTTATTTTATACTATGAAAATAGTAAGTTAGACTAGTCATATGCATGACATTAGTATACGTTACTTGGATCAGGCTTGCCTGCTCCCTTTCCATGCTCCCATCCGTGCTCCCCCTTCATCCAACGGTTGTCCTTTTCCCTTTTTCTTTTTTAATCTGATCATCTCCCCCCTGATTTTCAGGGGGTGGGCCCGGGTCTTATTTTCTTCCAATCAAATCAAGCCACGTATGTGGGAGCACGGATGGGAGCATGAGAAGGGAGCAAGCAAGTCTCGTCCACGTTACTCCCCTCTATGACCAACCTTAGAGCACTCCATTAAGGTTATTCCTAAAAATAAATGTAAATATTTGCTGAGCACCGACATGCTCGGCAAAGTGTGCCACGTAGCAGCGACTGGACCAGCATGAGGCGTTTACCGAAAAAGGCTTTCGCCCCACTTTATATATAAAGCAAAGATCAACAGTACCCAGTACAAACGCACACCCCCACCACAAACGCGCACACACGCAGGCAGGATACACACTACTAGGAAAAGGCCTACTAGTGGCGCACCAGTTTTGCCTTCTAATGGCGCACTACTGGTGCGCCACTAGTACCACACCACTAGTATTATATGGTGTGACATTAGTATCTGGTATACTAATGGCGCACCACGCCGTGCGCCATTAGTATAGAGCAACATGCGCCATTAGTATGCCTCCCAGGGGGCC
Source organism: Triticum aestivum (assembly GCF_018294505.1). NCBI lineage: Eukaryota > Viridiplantae > Streptophyta > Magnoliopsida > Poales > Poaceae > Triticum > Triticum aestivum. The sequence continues at coordinate 1,815 of NW_025255318.1, forward strand.
ATATTTACCCATGTGCTTTGGCATACTAATGGCGCACTGTGGAGTGATGCGCCATTAGTATTAATATTTGGTTTTTTTTACTTAT
>NW_025255319.1:0-1899 GCF_018294505.1 Triticum aestivum
TGATTCTGCCGATTGGTTCAAGAGATAGGAAATTCGGGAAGTGGTCTCCGAGTTGGGAAGGTCCTTTTAGGATTACAAGGGTTGTTCCCGGAAATTCATATTTGGTGGAATCAATACAAGGGGCATTGTTACCCCCCGAGCTCTCAACGGAAAATATTTGAAGTACCACCCGAGTGTGTGGCAGGAAGCCTGAGTAGGCAATGGCCGATATACGACTATCGCCCTTAGCACAAACATGTACGATACATAATTATCGCCCTGAGGAAAATAAATGGCCGATGGGGGTTTGACATCGTCCTTAGAACGAACACTATGCATATTATTTTTCGGCATGCAAGCTTTGCCGAAAAACAGGGGGGCATGTGTTGACGCCTGATTTTGGCAAGATACAGAGTGAAAGAGTTTTCAGCATGAAAAGTTTCACATCACCGAATGGAACAACTTTAATGTTTAGACCATAATTATTCGGCGTCATATCAAAGACCAAAACTACACTCAGATTGTCATGTTTAGGTGTTCTGAGTGCTTTTTGGTCAATTAAGCCTCCAGGACAACCTCGGATGAAGGAATGCTCTACATGAATTGTCTTCGTCTCGTCAAATCGGTCGATTTTTATATAAAAATCATCTCAATCCGAGTTCGTATGCAAAAGTTAGAGCTATCTGAATGCAGCCCTGTCAAGAGGCGAAATATGACGCGGGAGACCTGACATGTCTTGGCAAGTGTCTGACGTAATGCGTGAGTGTTTTGCCCCAGAAGATGGCCCCGAATCGGAAAACGTTCAACACGAAAGTTTTTCGTCTCGTCGAAACGGTCAACTTTGCTTTTGGGCACATTTTCATCCGAGGTCGTTTTCTGCCTGAAAGACCTTGCCGGGGAAAGCTTGCCCCATGAACAGTAACCTTGCCGGGGAGAGCTTGCCGCCGTGAACAGTAACCTTGCCGGAGAGAGCTTGCCGCCGTGAACAGTAACCTTGCCGGGAGAGCTTGCCGCCATGAACAGTAACCTTGCCGGGGGAAGTTTGCCACCATGAACAGTACCCTTGCCGGGAAAGCTTGCCGCCGTGAACAGTAGAAACTGTCGAGGCCAATCCGACCAGATGCTGAAGATGGGATCAAAACTTATCTAGATGGCTTCGGATGAAAAAGTGTTCAACACGGGAGTTGTTCGTAACATCGAAACGGTCAACTTTGCTTTCGGAGTCATCATCATCCGACGTAGTATATGACCTGCAGAGACGCTGCAAGAGTCGGACGGTCCGGTCATCTACATGAACGAGTCCGACTCGAAATTAGAGATGACCCCGTGGGGTATTCAAGATGGCCTTATTTGGAAAAGTGATCAACATACGGATTGTTGGCCTCGTCAAAGCACACAAAATTGATATTTGAACCGTCTCCATTGGAAGTCATATGCAGATTCCACGGCCCACGCAAGGAGCTAGACAGAAGATTGGACCAGATTCGGGCTGAATCCGAGTGGGACCAGAACTAGGACTCTAGGATGTGAATTGATGTAATTTTCCTGTAAGGAAAGCCTAGATAAATCCTTTGCTTGTACGGGAAGTCCAGCCGCCTCTTATATATGATGGGGGTGACGGCCGATTGAACAACACACAATCGAACAAATCAATATACTACTTTTTCCTGTCTACGTTTTATCTCTCCACCGTTTTTCTCTCTCGTTCTTCACTGTTCCTCGTGTTTGAGAGCTGCGAATTCTGAGGCTCTAGGGGCGAGCGAATCGACCTAGGGCAGCCCATAGCCGCCGCACTCCCTGACGGGGTCCCTCCCGGGGGTGTGGGGTTTTCGGGTCTGCAAAAGCGCCCGCCGACTATCTTGCGTATCGCGCTGTCGGTCGGGTCTCCTTCGACGCGAGCTGCGGTGCATCACCCCCGGC
>NW_025255320.1:0-1899 GCF_018294505.1 Triticum aestivum
GACACCGCGGAGGTGGTACGTCACCGTGTCGGCGAGGAGGACGAGCACGTCCGTTGCTACATGGTTGCGTTGGAGGGCAGGTTCGACAATACCTGGCAGGTTCTTCAGGGATCTCAATGGAGCTATGATCCTGTGATGGTTCCTTATCTTTGGGTGTCCACCGCCCGCGACGATACCCGTCGGGCGCTACGGTTCTAACTGTATTGGCGATGCTATATGTATGATAGTATTCGAGGAGTATTAGTTATAATATTCGATGATGTACGGATACAAGAGATGATGTACTTTTGGTTATAATTGAATGCATGCTAATTTGAATACTACTTTATTTTACGATTTAGTTTGCTTATTGAATGCTCATATTGGAAAAGTAATCCTACTTTGAATGCTAAAATTGAAGAGCACTCTATGCAGAAATCTAGGAGCCCCCTCCATCATCCACGCCGTCGTGGGGGTAGCTTCTCCTTCATTCCTGTGTGCTAGACAATTTGGTGTAATAATGCACTCGGGAATGAAAGGAGGAGGTACCATCACCGATACTCAACCCGTGATTAATAATAATGATCTAATTTAGGTTTTTTAGTACATATATTTAATTGTACAAGTTTAATATTTGAATTATGAACATAGGCCGGAAATGTCGTACTCGGACGACGAAAACCGCCCGGGGGAGTGCGACTGGTGCCACGACGACCGAGGTATGTGCGACAGGTTTCTTGAGCTGGACGAAGATCGACGCTTCAGCATTAAGCTCGAGGAGACCTTCGATGTTCATATGGTACGCAGCGACGATAATAGTTTTTTTCGTAATTAAGCACCACCTCAACTATTTTAACGTGTATTTTTCATCTTTTCCAATTCGACTAGCATATCCCATGCTATGCAAGACACTATGTCTTGGAGAGGATGGGTTTTGAAGACCATGAAAGTATGGAAACCAAAAAAAATTCACCTAAGGACCCATCATGGTGTGGATTTTGAAATAAAGTTGTACAGTGCTGAGAGTGTAACCCATTTTGGTTGCAAACATTGGGAAGTACTTTGCAAAATGTATGGTTTTGATGAGGGTATGCTTATCACGATGGATCTTGGTGATCCTACAATCGAGCAAGACAATATGGACATTTGGGTCCTTGTGGATACACTTCCAATTCTTCCTCCATGTGAGCTTCTCAAACATAGTTATTAGGTAATTTATATTGTTTATTTCAAAATAGTTGACAGCTTATTTCCATTGACAGCTTATTTTCATTCTTCAAAGAATGTGCGGAAGATGATAGACAAACCTCACTACACCGATGGCTCTGAATTAACTTATAAGGAGAAAAATCATCTGATCACATTTTGTATTGATCTTCAGAATTACAATGTCTACAATCGAACTCCTCAATATTATGGTCAATACGTGCCACTAGTGCACATGTTGAACTATGGTAACTACCATGGAGATACCCTGATAAGATTTTTTACTATTACGACATCCGTGCATCTTTGTGCATATTTCTAAAACTAGTACATCCTTGCTAACTACGAAGTTATTATTATGTTTTTCAACAGATAATCCCGAATGATTGTGTGCCTCATCTGATGTATACGCACGGTCGCCTTGATGTTTTGAACATACAACCAGGTCGTCCTATGAATCTCAACTGTCCATACCAGATTTCTAAAAGAAGTGAAGACATGACAATGAAAGAATGGAAAAATGTATGGACAGTCATAAGGAGCTTCTTGGAAGCAAAAGGAAGTGAAGCGCAATAATTGGAGACAGGATGATCTCCATTCTTCGTAATGAAGAGTCAGGGTCTATATTGTTTTATGCTATTTTATCTTAAGTGTGTTTAGGTCCTACCTGATATTGATGATCATGTGCTAAGAACAATTATGTAGGGTTGAGTT
>NW_025255321.1:0-1899 GCF_018294505.1 Triticum aestivum
GGGGGAGCAAAAGCTGAACATGTAGTACGTAATTTACCATAACACACTTGACCCCCCCCCCCTATCTCCCTAACGTATATAAAGCAGAAAAAAGAAAAGACCCATCAGGAAGCTCACTCGTGACTAGTTGTTTTCGTAGGCGGCCTTCATGGGCCCTAGCGAAGCGCAACAGCTCTCCCATGATATAATGTGGGAGAGACTAATCCACAGACACCGCATGAGCCTCTCCAGTGTGTCGTCTGGTGTGCCTAGCCCCGCCGCATGTCGTGCGTTGAGCTCACACGTAGAAGCATGATACATTTTGATTTTAGGATGCATTTTTTGGTTTATAGATTTTGTTATTTTCCCTATGTTTACTCTTGCCTGCAGCACAGAGTGTGAAAAAGAACAACTATGTTTCATGGTGATGCACAAGTGCGCTTTTTGAAAGTGAAAAGCACAGTTGTGTTTTCGCGTGAAGCAAAACTGCGCTTTTCGAAAGTGAAAAGCACAGTTCTGTTTTCGCGTGAAGCAAAATTGTGCTTCCCAAAAAGTGAAAAACCAAAGTTGTGCTTTTACAAGAAATGAAAAGCACAGTTGTGTTTTCATTTTTTTTCTTAATGTTTCCGGTTTTTCCTGGTTTCATTTTTTTACTTTTCATTTTGTTTCCTTGACTACGATTCTTTTTTTGGAAAAGAAGTTCCTTCAAACCTATTAACATGAGATCTAGTCTTGAAGATCTTGACATGGGGAATGATGGTGAAAATGATTCACGATCTGGATGCATGATTCAAGAGATAAACGTTTTGAGAAAAAGAATCTAACAAAAAAAGCACAAAACTCCCAAGTTGTGACAAATGTCATGCATAAGGTGCGCCACTTGACACCACCAGAGGATGTGAGTGTGACCTTTGTAAGGGGTACACCTTAATTTGTGATTTTGGGTTAACCTATGTTTGCGACAACCCTAAAAATTACTATTATTCTCCTTTCTAGTTTAGAAGGCCGATGTGTATCCCTGGGCCCATGATTTAACCAGTGTTGTGTTGTAGTAGCCCTTCACCTCTGTCGCCTCTTGCCTCCGTTCTAGCAGTCAAATGTGAATCATTCGTCGGTGCTAGGACGATGACCTGCCAATGTCCAATGGCTGCACTGAATCACATTCTCCAGCCACTAACTAAGCAATTACCCATAGTTAGCACTATCTATATTGTCTACGAACTAATATTTGTCAATTTTGATCTTGCATGTCAAAAATACTCAACATATTCTATTTCTTTCAGTTATCTCCCATATAATGCTAATTCCGAAACTTGTAGTTTAACATCTATGAACAGAAATACACTGCCAAACGCAATAAAGAGGAATTCAGTTTTAACCATGTTACTTTGAGTCCCCAAAATAAAACGGGAGATGACTACACTGCATGACAATCTACATTGAAAGAAAATTAGTAGCTAAGCCACTTTGATAAAAAGAATCAGATTATTGGCCATTGCACAAACAAATTGATGTTTATACATTATTTCAAGTAAGCTAATCCAAATTTAGTGGTTTTTTTCTCTTAACCTGAGGCAGCATATTGTGATAGTTATTTTTTCATTGTGTTTTTTACTAGCTTGGCTTGGCGCCCCAGTAAACAAATCCTACTTGTGCCTCTGTGTTTACTTATCATCTAGTTGACATTTCATTTCAATTTTGTTATATATATATATATATATATATATATATATATATATATATATATATATATATATATATATATAGCTCGTGATCACTGTTTTGACAATAAAGCGACAACATGAAAGAAAGATATGATGCATCAAAAGAAATGTTGAAATCGTACTCAAGTTTTTTTTGGCAGGGTGAAAGGTACTCAAGTTGTTGCATTATATTGCGACAATTAAGATGGACCAAGCC
>NW_025255322.1:0-1899 GCF_018294505.1 Triticum aestivum
GCATAAGGTCTGCTATACTCACTTGCGCGTAACAAAATTTTATCTTCCGGAGTTTTATCACCCCTTGATGTCAGCGGAAGACATGATGCTGTTACCATCGCACCACTCCTCTGTTTTATCACAGCATGCTTTCTTACATGTTCTTTTGCACAGGGTGAATTTCTCATGAATGATGGAGTAGGATTAGGCAGGATTTCCTCGTCTGACGAGTAAGAGAACTCATGACGAACAAGTGGCGGCTCCCACTCTGAATCTGAATTTTGCACCGACCGGACTGTCGCCATACGACATGCCACATTATTAATCATGTTGCCAGATCGCCTTCTTCCATTCCCATCATTCCTGAACCTAGTAGTGTTTGATCCGTTATCTCGAGGGATCAACGCATTATTTGATCCTTGTGGAGCTGAATGAGAACCACCTCTTGGCCTTTCTGTACTGAGGTTCCTTTGCTCAACCCTTAGTGGTTTGGGAGCCAGATGCTCTATCAATGCATTATATCTCTCATTTCTTTTCAAATTTGGAGAGATCTGAAGTGTTACACTTTCATTATCCTTATAAATTCGGCCATCAGCCCTCACACGGACCTGCACGTGTCTTAGCACCAAATCTTGCAATTCTTGATACATCGCTTCACGAGTCCTCCTCCTTCTCTCACGTTTACGCTGATTAACTGTCGATGCATAAGGGACCCTTGGGGTTGCATCAAAGGTCGGTGCCCCCCGTGAATACCTTGCATGTTTCCAAGGTGCTGCCGTCATGGGGTCATGTTGCCTTGGTAGAGCAAACTGCTGCGGAACCCGGTTTGAGGACTCAATGTTTTGCGAAGATGCTTTCACTCGCCACTGAGGCTTGTATCTTCTTGTTTTAGGCAGAGGGTGACAACGATCTCGACGATTCCCATGTGGCCAGGGAGTGTTTTCACGATAATGAGCGTATGCGGATAATGGTCTGTTCCTAGGTGGAAGATGCTGATGTTCATTTTGAAGTCTACTTTGCACTGCTCTAATCTGATGTTGCATCTATTCTAACTGAAGTCGGAGTTCCTCTGCTCTGGGCGCTGGTGTTTCATTGGTTAGAACAACAAACCTGTTATTGTTCTGCGAAGTAGAGTGATGTCTCTCTGAGGTCTGGAAACAAGGTACCCGTACTTGTTGATCCCGACTGATAGAACTTCGTTGAGAACACAATCTTGGCCATGTTCGCTCCTTAATGATGCATCTCCAAAATTCATTCATTATGGTTTCTTTGACCAGCTCACAACTGGCCCCTCGTTCAGGAGAAAGAACAAGAAACTCATCGCTCATATCAGTGTACTGTTGATCCTGACGCCTACTCACATCTGAACTCTCAGGTGGTGCATCACGCCCGGCAACGCGAGCCCTTAAATGTGACTGCAACTTCTTCACTTGTTGCCTCTTCCTTCTGTAATTGCGGTGTGCGTTCTTTTTGTTCAGAGTTCGAGCACGTGCAATACTAGAATTCAGGTGTTGCTTGACGTTTTCCAGTTCTTGAAGGAGTTCAGCTTCGGTAGTATGTGTAGTTTTGGTTTTGAACACTGAGAGGCGTTGCTTATAGCCGGTGTTCAGAACGGCTCCTGGGAATTTCAGTAACTTCCTAGCATCCGTCATTAATGCTTGACACTCTCCCCTAGCCCTTGCATCCACGTACTTCTGAACTTTCTTGGCGTCATCTAAGTCTGAGGAGTGGTCTGCCTGGTACACATACATGTTGGAGCCAAAGCTTGAAACTACAACTGGTGGTAATGAACCAAACCAAAAAACAAAAGGCTCCATTTGCTTTGCGTCAGCCTTCGGTCCATAGTTGGTGAAGCCCCCATCTGCACGAGATGTACACTGGTTAGCACTTCACCACACCACATTATCAGCCAAAAAAAAA
>NW_025255323.1:0-1899 GCF_018294505.1 Triticum aestivum
CTAGCATGTGTAGGAGTTGATTGAGCCATATGTATGTGTTGTTCCTACCTTGCTATGCCTGCTATGCTTAGAGTCATGTCAGGTCTGGTTCATCTGGGTGATGGGCTAGAGTGAAATGATTATGTCGGTAATGAGAGTGGTGTGGTGAACACGATTTGGTAAAGGTATCGATGAGAGGCCATGTAGGAGTACATGGTGGGTTGTTTCATTGAAGCCGACCTTAAGCACTGAGATCTGTATGTGTGATTTAAGATACAGCTACTACCATGCATTGGGCCCTGAAATATGACCCCGCTCGACTTCTTATTCACCCTAGCTCTCTGTCCAGGAGTTGCAAGTAGTTTTTGGTGTTTGTAGCCTACTGGAGGCCGTGGACAGCGCTGACCGTAGGGGTGGGCTGTGATGCGGTAGGTACGTGGCCGGGTGTACCGAATACCCGTTAGGTATCTCGGGAACCCTGTTCACATCGTTCGGGGACGTATGGGAAACCTCGGCCGGACTCCCTACGGATGGAACCTGGATAGGCGATAAACCTGGACTAGAGGCTTAAGTGTTTAGGTAGGTCGTGGTCTACACCCACGTCGGTTTTCGCTTGAAGTCTGCCGAGCACATGTCGTGTGCAGACGCTAAGTGGTGGAAACATGTATGAAGAAGTACACCCCTGCAGGGTTATCATAATCTATTCGAATAGCCGCGTCCGCGGTAAAGGACTACTTGGTTGCCTATACAGTTCATAGACAAGTAAATGGAAACTGCTAAAAGCCTCAAGATAAGTGTGAGTGCCGAGGATGGCTTTTCCGTAGGAAGACGGAGGTGGATCCTCGGTAGTGTATTGAAGTGGTGAGTAGTGGACTCGTGCGCGCAAAACCATTTCAAGTTGAAGTATCGTAGGATAGTCTAGCCAAGAGTCAAAGCTGGCTTGCTGCAATAACTCCACCAACCCTTCTTGATAATATGCATGTATGTAGGATCTGATGTAAGTCTTGCTGAGTACCTTTGTACTCATGTTGCTATAATCTACATTTTTACAGAAGACGCTGCAACCCCTTCTGATGGGTTCTATGTAGACGTTGACATCAACGAGTAGGCTAAAGGCCCAGGTGGTGATCCTGAGCTTGTGAAGGACCATGTAGTATAGCTAGGCTTTCCAAGCCTCTTTTATTTTACTAGTTGTCTGTACTCAGACAAGTTACTTCCGCTGCTGGTTTGTATGACTGTATGACTTGAATGCTGGGTCGTGTGACCCGTACCTTGTGTATGTTATGTATGGCTCCCTGAGCCTTAAATAAAGTACTTGTGTCGTAGAGTCATGTTGTGATGCTTCGTTGTTTTTGCACATATCGAGCATATTGTGTGTATGATTGAAATGCTTGGTATGTGTGGGATCTGACTATCTAGTTGTTTATCTTTAGTAGCCTCTCTTACCGGGAAATGTCTCCTAGTGTTACCGCTGAGCCATGGTAGCTTGCTACTGCTCTGGAACATTTAGGCTGGCCGGCATGTGTCCTTCTTCGTTCCTGTGTCTGTCCCTTCGGGGAAATGTCACGCTTTGAGTACCGGAGTCCTGTTAGCCCGCTACAGCCCGGTTTACCGGAGTCCTGCTAGCCCAGTGCTACAGCCTGGACCCACTTGCTGATGACCGACACGTTCGAAGCTGGGTCATGGATGCCTGTCCCTGTAAGTCTGTGCCACTTTGGGTTTACGACTAGTCATGTCAGCCCGGGCTCCTTATCATATGGATGCTAGCGACACTATCATATACGTGAGCCAAAAGGCGCAAACGGTCCCGGGCAAAGGTAAGGCGACACCCGTGGGGATACCGTGCGTGAGGCCGCAAAGTGATATGAGGTGTTACCGGCTAGATCGATGTGACATCGAGTCGGGGTCCTGACAGATAAA
>NW_025255324.1:0-1899 GCF_018294505.1 Triticum aestivum
TTTTTTTTTTGCGGGGGAAATAATAAGGCATGTGTTGTGATGATGGAGAGTGCCGATCGGCCGTTCGATGCGCCATATCTGATGGCACATGACCTGGACGATCTTTTAAAAAATACCAGTAGCGGACACATACCACATATGCCATGTCATCTGAAACAAAAGGTGTTTTGTTTGTTTATAAGGAGATTTTCGACAAAGGGTGTTTTTTATTGACTCAAAATCAGCATCAAGCAATACAATTATAGTGAGTACGCACCCGGCCTTTGCATAAATAGGATGCAGACAGCCAACACTAACACACACGCAAAGTATCACGTCGGCAAATAGAAAAGTCATTCAAGACCGGAACTATGCCTAGGCGAAGGGGAAAAAGAAAAAAAATCCAAAAGCGATGAAACAGTAATTGACGACATACAACAATGGCCATCGGCTCCAATCATCTCTTGATAGCACAAGGACAACAAAGAAGGTTCTTCAAAAGTGACGTCTTCAAGAAGAAAATGACGCGCAAGCGCCGCCGTCGCCTGATCGGACCATCGAAGATCAGATCATAGGTTTTCACCTAGAAGATCGTAGGTTTATAAGGAGATAATTGTAACTTTTTTGCGAATAATATATTTATAAGTTTCGAGCTGGGCTTACCACATATGCAATAATATCATTTTTTTAGGGCATATGCCATGTCATTTGAAAGAAAAAAGTGCAGTTCATGTAATGCCGTGCTATGTGCGCATGCAAGGCACGTTCGAGGCAACTTAAAAAAAAAAGGCACGTTCGAGGCAACTAATTATTGCAACGAAAAAACAAATCTAACGCGAAAACGTTGTCAACTACCCTAAAAAGAAGAGACAACGTCGTCAACAGGTAGGATTCCTTTGTTTTCGTCCTGCTGGATATACAAACACAAACACGTACAGGAGAAATCTAGCAAATTCGACCGGACGAGATTGAAGAAGTTTGCGTCGGGCAACATACGGCGAGCATGGCGTCCACGCTCCACCCAGCAGCCAGGCGATCCAGGCCCGATCGTCGCCACCGCCAACGACGGCGTCCTGCCGCTAGACCTGCTCAAGACATCCTGCTGCGCCTCCCTGCCAAGTCGATCTGCCGCTTCCGCGCCGTCTGCATCTCCTGGCACTCCCTGCTCTGCCATCCGGACTTCATCGCTGCCGCCCAAGCCCAGCTTGGCCCGAGCATTGCAGTCGGCGTCTGCCACAACGGCCCTAGCAGCATCGTCGTCAGCGTCCTCAACATGTAGTCCGGCCACCTCCTCAAGCAGGTAAGCATTGACGCCACAAGCCACCACGGCACGCCGCCACCGCACGGGACGCCGGGCGTGAGTCCTGAACGAGCAGTCTGTGTCGTCGGCAAGGACGGGCAGCTCCGCCTGATCGACCCTGGCACCGGCGCAGTTAAACTCTTGTCGTTCCCACCGTCAACAGACCACTTGTCTACTTCGTGCACCCTTGGGCGTGCGGCATTGACAGGAGAGTACAAGGTGCTCGCCATCACGAACTCAGTTATTCATGTCCGGCAGGCCTGCAAGATCCTTACCCTCGACGGCAATGGCGGGGGGCAGCGCTGGAGGGAGACGGGGAGCCCGCGGTTCAATGTGGTATTGCCACTACCGCCATGGACTTAGAACAGAGAGGTTGCTCTAGTCGATGGGCTGGCCTACTTCCTGGTGGCCGCGTACCACTACCGCGTACTCGCATGGATGGAGCCCGACTTGCATCATTGCTGGATCATGGCGTTTGACCTCCAAAACGAGGTGTGGCAGACGGATGCCCTCCGAGGCCCGGCACGCGAAAACAATGTCACGTTGGTCACACTACAAGGCCAACTCATCGTGTGCCATGAAAACTGTTAGAAGGGAGAGAGATTGTTGCGGAATATAAT
>NW_025255325.1:0-1899 GCF_018294505.1 Triticum aestivum
TTTTTTTGTATGTTTCACCCAGAACCAAACATAAACAAAAAGGAAAAACAAAATCTACTTAGTGAAGAAAGCAAACAAGCACACACGAGAATATCAACCCCACGCTATTGCTCCTCGGCAACGGCGCCAGAAAAGAGCTTGATAATCCCCAAGTGCAAGGAATCATCGTAGCACTTTCCAAAGGTGGAAGTGATAAGTATGGAGTGTCGAACACACAAGGAGCTAAAGGTAAGATCAATATTCTCTCAAGCCCTATCTGCCACTGATACGACTCTACATGCACTGAACGTTTACTTCCAACTAGAAACGAGAAATAAAACTACATTGTGGGTATGAAGAGGATAACTTTGCATGATATCGGAGAGCTAAAACATAAAAGTAGGTGTTGTTATCATAAAGTTAGAATATATTACTAAATAGTATAAATAGCGAGTGTGGAATAATGGTGGATCGATGTGCGGAATTGTCCTAGGAAATTGTTAACAAGACCGGTGATCACTATTGCAGTTTCATATGAGGGAGAGGCATAAGCTAACATACTTTCTCTACTTGGATCATATGCACTTATAATTGGAACTCTAGCAAGCATCTGCAACTACTAAAGATCATTAAGTTAAAACCCAACCATAGCATTAAAGCATCAAGTCCTCTTTATTCCCATAGGCCACAATCCCTCTTACTCGGGTTTGTGTTTCAGTCACTCACCAACCCACTATAAGCGAATCATGAACGTATTGCAACACCCAACAGCGGGAATCCCTCACGCTTGCGCGACACGGAGGGCACCATAGGACAGCACCAAAGTAAAACATACAACTCATACCAATCTAGATCATCAATCAACCCAAAGACAAAAGATATCTACTCAAAACATCATAGGATGGCAACACATCATTGGATCATAATATGTGGCATAAAGCACCATGTTCAAGTAGGGATTACAGCGGGGTGCGGGAGAGTGGAGCGCGTAAAAGAGATGAGGATGGTGATGATGATGGTGATGTTGATGAAGACGATCACCGTGGTGATGATTCCCCTCCCGATGGCACTCCGGCACCACCGGAAGAGAGGAGGAGAAGTTCTCCGCCTTGTGCTTCCTCCTCCATGGCCTCCACCTTCTGGTCCTTGGCCTTCATGGTGATGATGGCCCCTCCGGGATACTCCTCCATGGCCACCGGTGATGATGGCCCCCTCTGGCATGGTGTTGGAGAGGGCCTAGATTGATTTCTCGTGGCTACAGAGGCTTGCGGCGGCGGAACTCCCCATCTAGGTTAATTTTCCGAGGTTTATGTATTTATAGGAATTTTTGGCGTCGGTCTCACGTCAAGGAGGTGCCCGAGCTGTCCATGAGGCAGAACCACGCGCCCTGGGGTGGGTGGGCGTGCCCCCCACCCTCGTGGGCAGCTCATGACTCTTCTATCCCAACTCCGATACTCCGTGGTCTTCTTTTGGTCCATAAAAAATCATCAAAAATTGGCCCGTCAATTGGACTCCGTTTGGTATTCCTTTTCTGCAAAACTGAAAAACAAGGAGAAAACAGAAACTGGCACTAGGCTCTAGGTTAATAGGTTAGTCCCAAAAATCATATAAAATATCATATAAATGCATATAAAACATCCTAGAAGGATAGTATAATAGCATGAATACTTCATAAATTATAGATACGTTGGAGACGTATCATAGCACACTAAGTGTTCCTCCGGTATTCGGGAGTTGCATAATCTCATAGTCATAGGAACATGTATAAGTCATGAAGAATGCAATAGCAATAAACTAAACGATGATAGTGCTAAGCTAATGGATGGGTCTTGTCCATCACATCATTCTCTAGTGATGTGTTCCCGTTCATCAAATGACAACACATGTCTATGGCTAGGAAACTTAATCATCTTTGATTAA
>NW_025255326.1:0-1899 GCF_018294505.1 Triticum aestivum
TCCCTTTCGTTGATGTCTTCATTTCACTGCTTCAAGTCACCATGATCAATTTGTCATCCTTTCTTCGGGATCTCCATCGTACTTACGAATAGGTAAGGGGCAGCTCTACAACGATAGGATGTTACAAGGGAAAATCTTCTGGGGGTTTCCCAAGTATGAACATATGAGTATCTCTCGAGTTGAACAAATGAAACACATCGAGAGCAAAGTAAGACGGTGCAATAAGAAGTTTCAAGCGGATAGGCAATCGTTCATTGCCTGAAACAGAGTGTGAATGGGGTTCAGAGCAACAGGAATAAGTATTGTGTCCGATACCAGAATTGATCACTAGGAAGGTGGCTCGCAAATTACATACGAAGTCAAGCTATAGGAATAACTTTGGCAACAGGGTGTATAGGAGAGTCAGGTTTCGATCCTGTGAAACTGTGGGTTATGGGCCCACCATGTGGTTCTTTTTTTTTAATAGGAGCAGTGACATCTTGCACGGTCATGATAGCAAGGCATGTCAGGGAGTACCATGTTAGCTATGTCGGCAACAACGTTGGTACCAAGGGCGAGGGACGAAGAGAACCATTTTCCTGCTCGTTGAAACGAGGCGGACCAATAGGCAAGGTTCTCGTCCATCGGTGGTTACCGGAATGTCATCAACAAAAGTAACAGGGTCTTACTGACAGAATTGTACAACAAGGTGTTTACATAAGCAGGAAAATATTACTTCCCAGATCATATAGATCACAAGAAAGGTTAAACCAACAATGGAAGGAAAATATGATCGTCAGATTAAACAGAACAATGGAAAGGAAAATGTGTTTAAGCACATATTTCAGGGGTATATCCTTCCCAATGACAAGCAGAGCATGATATCCATGACAGGATATAAAGTAGAAAACCATTTAGGTAAGGGGGAAGGAATCTCATGATATTACCCATACAACGGTGTTAGGATAAGTGATCAATAAAATTTAGCATCGTGCTTCAAATGTTCCTGTTGAAAATCAGAGTACCATTGACATGCTATGAGATAGCATTGACATGGACTTCAGGTGAAGATCAGACTTTGGAAACACGAAGGATCCATCAGGAATAACTTGTAGAATAAGTCTTACAATTTCCTCATGGACGAATGGATAACCTCGCTGAAAAGGAATCTATAATGATAGGTCCTCCAGCCGGGGGGGGGGGTGCTAGGCATGACATCATGTTACCGGGTCATCAAAGGACCAACAACATAAATCCTGGAAAGTTGTCCCAACCATCATATCTGACCGAGATTCAGATCCAATTGGTGTCATGGTACCTCAGACTCAGGATGTCCGAGAAGAAAAGGCGCAACACAAATCGTTGAAATGGCATTGCAAGATTCTCGGGAAATGAACTATGGGAGCAAGTTCCTAAATAAGAGCTCATCATTAAATCAAGGAGAGGATGAGGGGGTAGCTGATGGAATCAGCGAAAATCCTCAGATTTCCAAAAAGGTGGATTTCCACAGTTATGTGAACAAGGAGATAACATTTGTCGGATCAAATGAGAAAATGGTGTATGCTCGAGGAGAACATACACAGTTAAACATTGGATGAGAGGTGCACCGGGAATATGGGCTGGGTTGCACGACCCATGTCGAAATGATGATTCAATAATCAATAGTCTAAGAATGAACGACCGACCATTAACTTCAAAGCAATAGGGTTGCTAGAAGGGCAGAATCCAAACAGCACCGCTCACTTGTTGGTACCCCGGTTGGAATCAACACGAGGACCCAAGAAGAATGGTGATGGTGAAAAGTTTCACCATACCAAGAATTCTTAAGAGGTGGTGAAATTCTCATAACATTGATGACATAAAAGGTGGTAATATTCCAAGTTAAAGAAGAACAATGCTGGGTAGCAGTGATCTCAAAGT
>NW_025255327.1:0-1899 GCF_018294505.1 Triticum aestivum
TGGAAGGGGGATTCCTACAGGCAGTCGGCTCTGATACCAACTTGTGACGCCCCCGATTTAATCATACACTAATCATGCATGCAAATGTGTACGATCAAGATCAGGGACTCACGGGAAGATATCACAACACAACTCTAAAACATAAATAAGTCATACAAGCATCATAATACAAGCCAGGGGCCTCGAGGGCTCGAATACAAGTGCTCGATCATAGACGAGTCAGCGGAAGCAACAATATCTGAGTACAGACATAAGTTAAACAAGTTGCCATAAGATGGCTAGCACAAACTGGGATACAGATCGAAAGAGGCGCAGGCCTCCTGCCTGGGATCCTCCTAACTACTCCAGGTCGTCGTCAGCGGGCAGCACGTAGTAGTAGGCACCTCCGGTGTAGTAGGGGTCGTCGTCGACGGTGGCGTCTGGCTCCTGGACTCCAGCCTCTGGTTGCGACAACCAGAAAGAAGGGAAAGGGGAAAAAAGGGGGGAGAAAGCAACCGTGAGTACTCATCCAAAGTACTCGCAAGCAAGGAACTACACTACATATGCATGGGTATATGTGTAAGGAGGCCATATCAGTGGACTGAACTGCAGAATGCCAGAATAAGAGGGGGATAACTAGTCCTGTCGAAGACTACGCTTCTGGTCACCTTCGTCTTGCATCAAGTATAAGAGAGCAGATTGAAGTCCTCCAAGTAGCATCTCCAAGTAACATCTCATAGTATGTATGTATGTAAAGTATATACCCGTGATCACCTCCCAGGTGATCACGGCCCGATAGTATAGCAAGGCAGACTGACAAGAATGTAGGGCCAATGATGATAAACTAGCATCCTATACTAAGCATTTAGGATTGCAGGTAAGGTATCAACAGGTGTAGCAACAATGTCAGGCTATGCATCAGAATAGGATCAACGGAAAGCAGTAACATGCTACACTACTCTAATGCAAGCAGTATAGAGGAGAATAGGCGATATCTGGTGATCAAGGGGGGGCTTGCCTGGTTGCTCTGGCAAGAGAGAGGGGTCGTCAACTCCGTAGTCGAACTGGTCAGCAGCAGCGTCGGTCTCGTAGTCTACCGGAGAGAAGAGGGGGAAGAAATAATGAATACAGAGCAAACAAAGCATCACAAAATATAACAAGGCAATACGCGGTGTTCTGTGTGCCCTAACGCGGTAGTAGGTGATACCGGTGAAGGGGGAAAAACATCCGGGAAAGTATTCCCGGTGTTTCGTGTTTTCGGGCAGAGGAGCCGGAGGGGGAAAGTTGCGAGTTCGATAGGTTAGGGGTGTGTGGCGGACGAACGGACTGCGTATCCGGAATCGTCTCGTCGTTCTGAGCATGCTTTCATGTTGAAAATATTTTAATCCGAGTTACGGATTAAAAGATATGATTTTTAAAAGATTTTAATAATTTTGGAATTTAATTATATATTTAATTAATTCGAAAAAAATGTATTTATGACGTCAGCATGATGTCATGCTGACGTCAGCAGTCAACAGGGGTTGACTGAGTCAACCCTGACATGTGGGTCCAGTGGGACCCACCTGTCATTCTCTATTTAGGTTAATTAGGGTTTAGGTTAATCTAATTACAATTTAATTAAACTTAACTAGTTAATTAATTTAATTAAACTAGATTAATTAACTTAATTAATTAATTAATAAATTAGTTAATAATTTTATTAAATCATTTTAATTTAATTATTTATATTTATTGTTTTATTTATTTTATTATTTATTTATTTATTTTCTTTTTTTTTAAACGTTTCTAGGGCTGGGGCCCGCTAGTCAGTGGCCCAGAGGGCATCGGACCCCACCCGGCAGTGGCCCAGGAGGCCGACCGGGCGCGGGTGCGGGCACTCGCCCGAACGGTCGCGCACCGGGCGCGGAAGGCGAGCCG
>NW_025255328.1:0-1899 GCF_018294505.1 Triticum aestivum
CAGAGTGGTTCGAATCTGACTTGATCAAAATTTGTGATGTAGCATGAATAGAGTTTGAGACGAGAAAAGCATAGATAGCTAGAGGAGGTTCTTAGGCATTCTTGTCCATCCACTTGGCAAAAGGAAATAAAACCGAACAATCAAAACAACAAGTGGATGTCCTCGAATGAGTAAAATATGCAACCAGCATGCTCACACGATAAGATGGCAAATGAAATATGTGACAAGGCATGCACAACCAATTCTAGCATCTATCAAGCAATTTGCGATGACAAGGTCATCTATATATGAGTATATTGACTTAGGAGTCAAGTGAGAACACTTGATCATAGGTCATACTCATCGTTTAAGCTCAAGTGGGGTTACCACTTTTACATAAAGCATTGTTGTGTTCACATCTTTAGAGTTGCTTTAGCTCAAGTCTTAGAGTAAAGCTCCCCCTAGATGTGATATCCCCCCTTAGAGGGATGAACTAACCTCGGGTTTTTGTCGATGATGACTTCATGTAGATGTTGAAGATGTGGATGCTCAATGTTGATGTAGATCACTTGGAGCTATCCATTTGAGTGAATTGCACTTTCAATACCTACATGGGTTAGTCTCACAAGGAACAAACAAGGATATCCATAGACATAGAGTGATGCACACACAAGATGATGTCCATGAAAACTTTTAGGTTACCTTGTCCCTTGTCTTACCAACAAGAGGGTTTGTGACTCCTTGAACTAGTGCAAGATGTGGAAGTTGATTGCACTTGTTCTTGCCAAAATGATAAGAGTGAAGTATGTTGGCGGAGTCACCCTCAAGAACTCTCTAGTTCTTCTTCTTTTGGATCCACACCATCTTGATGGGAATCCTTGGATTTGTAGTCGTACTTGATGAAGTGGAACTTGAAGTAGTCTTGGGAATCCACTTGACTAAGGTCTTAGGAGCTTCTTCAAATGCATCAATTTCCTCTTGAAGCTTGTCCTTGCCTTTTTGCTTGTAGTCTTGTGGTGGAAGATCATCTTGAGCTTGTGTCCCCTTGAAAGAAATATCATACTTCTCTTGTTGAGGAACAAACTTTGTCTTGGGGTATTGATCTTCTTCCCACTCAACTCCATTGGCATTGAACTTTCGTTCAAAACCAACACCTTGATTCTTCCGGTGCATTCCTTGCTTGCGCACAATTTCCTCGAATTGCTTACTCCCGGCAAGGCTTTTGTACACTCCTTTCTCTATAATTCCCTTCAATAAGCTATTTTCTTGCTCAAGTGTAACTTGTCTAAGAGAATCATTAGTGGAATCAAGAGAACTACTAGAAGCAACAATATTGGATTTAGCATGATCATTGTTACTGCTAGAGGAAGAATCTTTCTTGTTCTTGTTACTAGACTTGACTTGAGGCATATAAGTGGATAAGAGTAAACGCTTGGCAATGTAAGAAGAACTTTTCTTGCGGAGATCATCATTGATTGCTTTTAAGAACTCATGCTCTTGCTCAAGATTGAGCTTTTCAAAGCGTAATTTCTCATGAGCTCTTAAAAGTTCTCGATGATCTTCGAAGATAGTTTCATGAGCTAACTTAAGAGTGTTTAGTTCTTTAGTTAGAGCCTCAATCTTCTCCTTATCATTGTCATTCATTTTATCTTGATTAGCATGATTAATTGACGTTTCATCATAGTATTCATCACTAGAGTTGTCAACAAGCAAATCATCACCTAACAAGTCATCTTCATCACTATTGAAATCAACATACTCGGGGTGTGTTACCTTAGGACCTTTGGCCATGAAGCATCTTCCAATTCCTTCATTTGGTGAGTCAAATATGTCGTAGGAGTTGGTTGACACAAGTGCTAGACCGGCAACACCTTCATCTTGAGTATCTTCGGAGTCGGAGTGATAACTTCTCTCGGAGTG
>NW_025255329.1:0-1899 GCF_018294505.1 Triticum aestivum
TCCACCTTCTCTCTCTTCATTACTCCTACATAACTACACCACCTCCATTAATGCATCTCCTTTCTCTTTTTCCTTCCCCCTCCACTAGTTGAGGTTGTCTCCTCCCAAATTAGGTAGCTAGGTAGATGTAGGATTTAGTTAAGTGACCTATTTGCCCCCTAACTAGATCTATCTTTGTCAAGAAGAGCTTTGTGCACTTTTGATCTCCCTACAACATCTCCACCGTGTGCTCGATCTCGATCGAGATAGAGGTGATGAAAATTTCGTGCTTTTGCAAAATGGAAATGTGTTTATGTGTGTGTGATATGTTTGTGGAAATTGTGTGTGTGGCATGAGTTGATGCCGCCAAATTGTGCTTTTGAGTTGCCTATGTTTTGCCGAAATGTCGATTTATTTCCGTTTCGGCGAATTCCGGGCAAACTCTAGATCCATATATGTCCTATTTTTAGGGAAGGTCATGCCAAAAAAATTATGACTTTGATGAATGCATGCATTTTTACAATCAATTTTTTTTATTACCGTGTAGAGTTGACGATGGTCAGTGGAACGATGGTGGACAGGTGGTTGCGGTCGGCGGTGCAAGACATGAAAGAAAATAACCGGACAGAGGTTTTATGTCCGTGTCAAAAATGCAAAGGAATAGTTTGGCTCGACCCCCATGACGATGGTCGTGTCGAAGCGCACCTGCTCATGACTGGTTTCATGGATGGCTATACTCGGTGGATAATTGAAGATGAGGATGACGATGTTGAGGATGCCGACGGGGCAGGCAATGATGACACGGGGCAAGACGAAGAGATGATCAATAATGGCGGCGGGGAAGAGGCCGGACATGGCGGCGGAGAAGGGGCCGGACATGGCGGAGGATAAGGAGCCGGACATGGCGGCAGAGAGAATGACATGGACTCCACGCAGCAGAGTTCATCGGTACTAAGTTCAATTGTGCGGGACCCTCATGTTCAAGCATTGCTTCACAAGGAGACGAGTACTCAGAGAGCTGCTTCTAGAGAGGAGCCTAAGCTGGGGCAACTGGTGGTAGACTCGAACACTCCATTGTATGATGGTTGCAATCCTGAGGTGACCCAGTTGAGTTTCACACTCCAACTCCTGAATACGAAGGCTAAAAACAAATGGCCTACACTAGCCTCGATGACCATCTCAAGTACCTAAAGGATGTTCTTCCCGCGGGTAATCTATGTCCTACTAGTGTTGATGAGGCCAAGAAGATCGTGTGCCCTCTTGATCTGCCACATGTTAGATACCATGCATGCATCAACGATTGCATAATTTATCGAAAGGAGCACGCGGAAAAAACAAGCTGTCCGGTGTGCAATGCTTCTCGATACAAGAAGGCCGGGAAAAAATGTCCCCAGAAAGTTGTATGGTACTTACCGATCACTCTCCGTCTCCAGAGGTATTTTGTAGATCCCAAGGAAGCAAAGCTCATGTGCTGGCATGCGGAGAGGAAGAAGCCCGACGATGGGGATGATCCGAAGCTGAGACACGTGAAGGATGGAAGCCAGTGGAGAGCGTTGAACAGCTTCTATCGGTATTTTGAATGTGATGCAAGGAACATCATGCTCGGCGCGTGTACCGATGGCATGAATCCGTTTGGCAACCAGAACACCAACCATAGTACATGGCCCGTGTTTGTATGGATGTACAACCTCCCCCCCTGGTTGTGCATGAAATCGAAGTACATTCACATGAGCATGCTTATTCAAGGGCCGAAACAACCAGGAAATAATATTAATTTGTATCTGGGGCTACTTCAAGAGGAGTTAGACACGTTATGGAAAACACCGGCCAAGACATGGGACGCCAGGAAAGGTGAGTATTTCAACATGAGAGCCGCGCTGATCACGACAGTGCAAGACTATCTCGGTTATAGATATGTGG
>NW_025255330.1:0-1899 GCF_018294505.1 Triticum aestivum
ATGTACCCGGCCATACTGCTAAGTTGGTCAGGGTAATGACTGAGGCTGGATACCGCTGGTATCCTGAGTACACGGTCGAAGAGCAATTCCGAGATTTTAATCAAAGCCAGTATCTCTGCACTGTCAGGATATTTCCTTCTTATCCTGGATCCACTGAGCCTCTTCACTGCTCCTATGGACTCGGGGTTACTATCGAGATGGCTGTGCAGGATGCCGCCTACTCTATGATGACCATTATGCGAGTCAGATCTGGGTTATTTCGGGACTCTGACTTCCGGTATATGCCAGGATCACTTCCGGGAGCACAAGGATATTTCCAGGCTATATATGCTGACTCCACCCAGGAGGATTCACGGACTCGCACCACTGCTGAGATGCTCGAGGATAAGGACCGTGAAAATCGGGCCTTAAGGTTAGAGCTCTTCAATACCCGTGCTGACCACTGGGCCACCTTGACTCGGTTCGCACCGGCGGTGCAAGCTGGATATTCAGATATGCGCGATCTCTATCCTGTGAGATCTGCTCTGCCAGACGTGATGGTTTGGCGTGATGTAGGAGGCATCACCCCACCTCGCGGTCCCCGCAGGCCACCGTTTGCTGGTCCAAGACCTCATCCTAGCCCCTATGGTCCACAAGCTCCGCGAGACCGTCTGTTTCCGGATGATCATGTTGAACTTCCGGGCTATGGAGGTGACTTCTACGAGGACTACTACAGATCGGTCTGAGTTAGTAGTAGTATCACCAGTTCGCACTAGCTGTGTCGTCTATCGTCCTGCGTGACTCGTGGGATATGACCTAGTTTGTACTCTTTCCGGAGATGTAGAAAAATAATGTATAGGAGCTTGGGATGCCTCCGATGAGATGTAATCCTCTTTTCACCGTTTTAGTACTTTGCTTGGTCTTGTACTAAACCTGTATGGTGTGTATGACAATGGAATAAAGAAGCAGTTTCTGTATCTACCATGTCATACGGATGATCATCTTGCATTTCGAGTTATTCCTTACATTCTATATCCTATGTCGGAATTTTACCATCCTGACGAAATCATTGTCTTGTTACCTAGGATGGTCAACACGCGCGCCAACCCCGCTTCCCAAGAGCAGGCCGAAGGCAGTGAAGCCAGAAATGAACATCTGCCTCAACCTCCTTCACTAGCCGAGGTTATGATGGAAGCTGAGAGAAACAAGCGGGAGACAAACCGTTTGTTGGAGCGTATTGAACAGAATACAACACACCATCAGAGGGCTAACGTGGTGTCACTCAGTGATTTTATTAAATTGCATCCACCCATGTTCCACCACTCCGTCGAGCCTCTCGACGCCGATGACTGGCTTCGCAGTATCTCTCACAAGCTGCGTTCCGCGCTGGTAGCTGAGGCTGACAAGGTCACCTTTGCTGCATATCACCTTGAAGGCCCCGCTAGTCTATGGTGGGAGAATTATGGAGCTATGCGCCCAGCGGGCCATGTCACAACTTGGGCTGAGTTCAGTGAGGCTTTCCGTGAACATCACATTCCGGAGGGTCTCATGGACCGTAAGCGTGAAGAATTTTGCAATTTCACCCAAGGCCGACTTTCTGTGGATGTCTATAGCAGAGAGTTTGGTAATCTTGCACGATATGCAACCGAGGAAGTTTCTACTGACGCCAAGAAGCAAGCAAGGTTCCGTAAGGGCCTTAGTCCTGAGCTTCGCCGCGACCTTCGTCTGCATGAGTGCACATCCTTTTCGAAACTTGTCAACAAAGCCATCAGTGCTGAAACTGGTCAGACTGACTATGACGCAACACGCAAGCATGGACGTGACACGGGTTCCTCATCCGGTGCTGGTCCTCAGAAGCGCCGCGTGTGGGTACCCAACACCGCCCTGCCACCCAGGTTCACACCGAGGCCATCTTTCCAG
>NW_025255331.1:0-1898 GCF_018294505.1 Triticum aestivum
CGGGAGTCGCCGGAGCCGCCGCCCCGCCCGCCGGAGCACCCCCCCGAGCCCCGCATCCCTCGCCGCCGGAGCCCCTCGCCGAGCCGCCGTCGAGGTACTGCCGCCGACTGTCTCGTTGTTGACCGGTTTTCTGTAAAAAAATAAAAACCTTTTAATAAAAAAAACCCTAGATCGGTTTTTTTTATTTTCTTATTTCGCGAGCGTTCCCCGAACCGTTCGTTTTAACGAACGCGTTCATCGGTTTTTCTCTGTTAACGAACGTCCGTTATTTAACCGTTCGTCCGTTTTTCTTTTTCGTCGGATTTTCTCGTTATTTTCTCGGATTCGATTTCCGATCGAATTTTCGAATCTGTTTAACTTTTCGCTCGTTTATCGGAATCAGGTGATTCAAGCGCCTAGAGTTTCGTCTCGAAATTCTCTTTCCGTTTAACCTACTCAAACAAGTTTTTGCTACAGTAAAATTTGACCTAGATCCATATTAGCAAACGAAGTTTCTTTCTTTCGCCGTTTGACTTTCGAGTTGATTCTTTTTGCAAACCGGAGTTCTTAAGTTGAACTTTCTGGTTGGATATTTCATTCGAGTTTTACCTGTGCATTAGATGAGTACTGATTGTATGCTTGTTTGTTTGCGATAGAGTACCCGGAGTGTGCCGCTTGTTACTTCGACTCGCTAGGTTTTGCGGATCATCAGCAAGGCAAGTAACACTTTGATCATACCCCGTTCATACCCAGTTTTTATTGCATTAGATCTATTCCCTCAAACATTGCATGATTAGGATCTAATTAAACTTTGGGTATTGGGAAGTAGTTGAGGTAGTACCTATTTCCTGTTTTATTTATCAAACCCTTGGGAGTTACCTCTACGTTGCTATTATATTGCCATGCTATGCTCGTAGAAGTGGATTGGGTTTGAGAGATATTCATGACAGATGTGAGATGCTTAATAAAGGTTCAACTTAAGGTGGCAACTAAAACTCACATCTGGGTGGATTGAGGCACCTGGAGAACCCAGTGTTGTCTGTATGTATAAGGTCCGCCACCCAGGCTCAAAGGGATCATAAGATTATTCATGCTAGAAACTTCCGTGTGCAGCCACAAGCTATTATGGGCTCTAGCATAGCTGAGTAGGTTACAGGATCTCTTGAAGAGGTGGACTAGCAGATGTAGGGGAAAGTAGGTGTACCGGTCCATCCAGAGTAAAGAGTGATTGTTTCTGAAAGACTGTGTCTCGGTCATCCGTTTCTCAAACATCATGCAGTGCGAGAATCAAGCGGAGGCGATCGAGTCTTGTGGGGAAAAGTGCACAAACCTCTGTAGAGTGTACAAACTGATCATGATTAGCCGTGTCCCCGGTTATGGACAACTTGAGTATCTAGTATCTGGATTATCATTTGAATCTCATCACCGTGATACTTATAATTAATTTTGTTGGGTTAATGATGTTACTTAATTGGGATTGAGTTGGAGGTACCTTCTCAATGTTTCAACCACCATGATAGTTAAATAAAATTTATTCCTTTGATGTAGGATAAAATTGGCTTTTCGCAAAAACTGTAACCATAGAGCCTTTCCACCAGCCATATATGCATATAGTATAGCATTATCATTGTTCATTGTTCTCTATGTGCTACTTTGCCAGCATATTCTATGTGCTGACCCGTTTTCGGGCTGCAACGTTTCATGTTGCAGACTTTTCAGACGACGAGTAAGGTGCCTTAGGTCGTGGTCTTATACTCAGTGATGCCGCTGGAGTTGATGGACTCACTTATCTTCCAAGTCTTCCGCTGTTATCGTTATTAGATGGCCTTAAGCCATGTTTATTATACTTAATCTCTTCGGAGATATTCGATGTAATAAGTGTGTGATTGCTACTCTGTTATAAATCCTCCATTTGTACT
>NW_025255332.1:0-1898 GCF_018294505.1 Triticum aestivum
TTCATCAGAAACTTGAAATGAGGATGACAGAACCCCCAGTCCCCTCTGAAACCAACTAGGGTTACTAAAATAATTTTTCAATGAACCTGAAATGCCCTTCTAAAATGCCCATCATTTTTGTCTTGGTTCAGAACCTCTGCCAAAAATGGTGCACATTTTCCTAGGCCATCCTAGGGTTTTTGAATTAAATCATAAATATTTGAATTTGGGCATTTAAAATAATATAAAATATTTAAATGCTCAAATATCTCCAAACTAAAATGTTTCATGTTGGAAATAATCCAACTATGGGCCAGGAATAGTTTGGTGATTTTTGAAGTTGCCTAGGTATTTTATTTAATTCAACAAAGTTGCAGATATATTAAATAAAGCAGAAAACAGAAGAAAAAGGGAAAAACTTACCTGGGCTCCTCCCTGTGCGGCCCAGCCAGCTGGCCGGCCCAGCCAGCAACCGACCCAGCCCAGCACTGTAACCCTCCGTCGTCTTCCTCCCCTCGCCCCGAAGCTGCTGCGTGCTCGCGCGCGCACGGCCGCGCGGCCACCTCCTGCTTGCCGACGACCTCCTGGCCGCGTGGACGACGCCCGCAGCCCGTCCCGATCCCCCCTGCTCTCTCTCACTCTCCCCGGCTCTTTCCTTCCTCTCCCTCGCTCTCTCTCTCTCACGGCCGAACACCACCGTCGCCGCCGTTCGCCGTAGCCGCCATCTCCGGCCACCCCTCGCTCCCCCGACTAGCTCAGAAGCTCCGCCACAACTCCCTCTTCCTCCCCACCGCTCCACGGGTCCCCGGAAGCCCTGCATCGCCGCCACGTCGCTGTTCCCCTCTTCGGCTCCGATCATCGTCGTCGTCGAATTCGTCGTCTCCGGCACGTCCCCGAGCCCGCTTCGACGCCCACTGCAACCGCGGTGAGCTACGCCACCGTTTCCCCTCTCTTCTCCCCCTCGTTCCCTCACCATAGCCTCCTCCCCACCACGGCCGAACCTCCGCCGTCGCCGAGCTCGCCGTCGACGCAGCTCCGGTGACCATTTGGTCACCCCGGCGAGTCCAACGAGTTCGCAAGACCCCGTAGAGCATCCCTAGCGCCTCGCTTCGCTCGACTTCGAGCTCCAACCCCGTTCCCGTGCACGACCGAACCCCGGCGGCCGCAGCCGAGCTCGCCGCCGTCGACTCCGGCCACCCCGACCCCAACGGACTCCGCCAAGAGCTGCGGGTTGTCCTCAGCTCCACTCCGGTGGTCTCCGCGGTCCGTTTGGTGGCCAAAATGACCAAAACCACTTCCGCCGCCGCGTCGGGCTCGCCGGCGACTAAACGCCGGCAGCCGACTCTGACTTTGACCACGGGTGGGCCCTGGTTGACTCCCCTGAGTCAATGACAGGTGGGACCCAGCCCTGTTAATTAAACAGGATTAGTTTTAATTAACTTTTAATTAAATTAATCACCCTGACATGCGGGACCCACTGTCAGGTTTGACCCAGACCTGTTCCGTTGACCTGCTGACGTCACACTGACGTCAGGCTGACGCAGTAATTGATTTTCTGGATTTAAATTAAATCAGGAAATTCCAGAATATTAATTAAACTTCAAAAATTCATAACTTTTATTCTGTAACTCCAAATTGGACAAATTATATATGAAAAATGATCAGAAAAATCCAATCTATCCATCTGTACTATTATCATGCATGATCAAACAAGTTAAATTGATGTTTTAAGCAGAATAAGGAAAAGCACTTAAAGAGGCTATGTTTGAGTTTGAAATTTGAATCCTTGATTCAAATTTGTTCAAACCCCTCTGGTTTTAGTTGCATTAGCCCAACACACTCATATTGCCATGTTTCATGCATGCATCATATTGTTGCACATTGTTTGGTGATGCTTGTGTATCGATGTCCTTTGCGAC
>NW_025255333.1:0-1898 GCF_018294505.1 Triticum aestivum
GCATTGAAGGCATATGTCGCAAGTGAGGTAATCTTCACACAACCCATGTAATACAATAAGGAAAAGGATACATAGTTGGCTTACAATCGCCACTTCACACAATTACATGAATAAGCATTACATAATCCAGATACAGTCAAGATCCGACTACGGAACCAAAATAAAAGAAGAACCCCAAATGCGACAAAGGTCCCCGATCGACCCCAACTGGGCTCCACTACTGATCAACTAGAACGGAAACAATACAAAGGACAAGATCTTCATCGAACTCCTCCAGAGCTTGGTTGCGTCATCTGCACGGACTCAACGGCACCTGCAAGCTGGTTTTTGGAAGTATCTGTGAGCCACAGGGACTCAGCAATCTCGCACCCGCGAGATCAAGACTATTTAAGCTTATAGGAAGGATGGAGTAATGAGGTGGAGCTGCAGCAAGCGACTAGCATATAAGGTGGCTAACATACGCAAATGAGAGCGAGAAGAGAAGGCAAAGCACGGTCGATAAGAGTATGATCAAGAAGTGATCCTATAGCAACCTACGTCAAGCATAACTCCAACAACCATGTTCACTTCCCGGACTCCGCCGG
Organism: Triticum aestivum; assembly: GCF_018294505.1. NCBI lineage: Eukaryota > Viridiplantae > Streptophyta > Magnoliopsida > Poales > Poaceae > Triticum > Triticum aestivum. The sequence goes on from NW_025255333.1 coordinate 585, forward strand.
AAAGAGACCATCACGGTTACACACACGGTTGATGTATTTTAATTAAGGTCAACTTCGGGTTTTCTACAACCGGACGTTAACAAATTCCCATCTGCCCATAACCGCGGGCACGACTTTCGAAAGTTCAAATCCCTGCAGGGTGTCCCAACTTAGCCCATCACAAGCTCTCACGGTCAACGAAGGAATAGACCTCCACCCGAGACATTCCGATCAGACTCGGTATCCCGGTACAACAAGACATTTCGACAGGGTAAAACTAAACCAGCAACACCGCCCGAATGTGCCGACAAATCCCGATAGGAGCTGCACATATCTCTTTCTGAGGGCACACTCAGATTGTCTTAGGTGCGGGTAGGCCAACCCAGAGTTGCCCCTGGTGGCCACCGGCAGCTGACAGGTGGACCAACACTCAGAGGAGCACTGGCCCGGGGGGGTAAAATAATGATGACCCTCAGGAGCGCGACTCCCAAGGGAAAAGAAAAAGGCTAGGTGGCAAATGGTAAAACCAATGTTGGGCATTGCTGGAGAAGCTTTACTTAAGGCGAACTGTCAAGGGGTTCCCATTATAGCCCAACCGCGTAAGGGACGCAAAATCCGGGAACATAACACCGATATGACGGAAACTAGGGCGGCAAGAGTGGAACAAAACACCAGGCATAAGGCCGAGCCTTCCACCCTTTACCAAGTATATAGATGCATTAATTATGTAAGATATATTGTGATATCCCAACAAGTAAACATGTTCCAACAAGGAACAACATCTCCATGTTCCAACAAGGAACAAACTTCGATCTTCACCTGCAACTAACAATGCTATAAGAGGGGCTGAGCAAAGCGGTAACATAGCCAATCAACGGTTTGCTAGGACATGGTGGGTTAGAGGTTGAACATGGCAATTTGGGTGGCTGACAAGCAAGTGGTAGGCATCATAGCATTGGCATGGCAAAAGAGCGAGCAAACTAGCATAGCAAAGATAGTAGTGATTTCGAGGGTATGATCATCTTGCCTGAAATCCCGCAAGGAAGAAGAACGAGACCATGGAGAAGACAAACGAATGTAGACGAACGGGTCCTCACAACGCGACGTTATCGGAACCAACCCGAAGAAGCAACACCGGAAAGGAGCAAAACAATCATGGTAAACAACCACCACATAAACATGGCATGATGCACAACCAAGTATGATGCATGTCCGGTTTAATGAAGCATGGCATGACCAAATGCACAAAACAATACTACAAATTAAGTGGAGCTCAATATGCAACGAGTTGCATATTGACGAAACACCACATTCAAGTTATTTAGTTCTCTCCCG
>NW_025255334.1:0-1898 GCF_018294505.1 Triticum aestivum
AAACCAATATTTTTGGTGTCTCAGAAACATTTAATTTGGGCATTTGAATTAAATCAATAATTATTTGAATTGGATTTATATCTACTATTAAATAAATATAGGTCCAATAATTCTGAAATATTTTGTGGAGCATTGTTTTAATTCTTTTAGCTCCTAAAAATATTGTCAGAAGCAAAATAAATTGAATTGGTTTCAAAACCAAATTCAAAACAAACCTGCAAAATAGAAAACTGAAATAAAATAAAAAGAACAGAGCTTACCTGGGCCACTTACCGCAGCCTACCTGGCCCAGCCGGCCCAGCCCACCTCCCTCCTTGTCCTCTTCTTCCTCTGCCAGTAGGCAGAGGCGAGGCGTGGCGCGCGCCCGAAGAGCGCCGGCCACCTCCTGCTTCGCCGTGGCAGCCTCCCCGACTCCCTCGCGACGCCACGGAGCCGCCCTCGCCCCCTGCACCTCCCCTCTCTCCCCCTGGACCCCATTCCCTCTTCTGTTTCCCTCTCGCGCACACCACCGAGCGGAGCTCGCCGTCATCGTCGCCGTACCCATGACCACGGCCACCCCCTCCCCTCTCCGACGTGCTCCCGAGCTCCTGCACCTCGTCGCCAACCCCCTCACCGAGCCACGTGACCGGAAGGGCCTCGAGCAGCCGCCATCGTCATCATCTCCGAGCTTCGGCCCCGGCGCCGTTCTCCGTCGAATTCGGCCACTCCGGCGCGCCCCCGAGCTCGCTGACCCTCCCTGCACGATCCCCGTGAGTCCCTGCTCCGTTTCCCCCTAACCCCAAGTTCGATTTCGAGCTCTAGCCGCCCCCTCTACCGGAGCCGAGACGCTCCGCCGCACGGACTCGTCGCCGGCGAAGCCCCGGTGACCAAACGGCCCCGCGCGTGCGTCCGTTGCACTCGCAACGACCCGTGGAGCAACGCTAGCGTGGCAGCTAGCTTGTTTGCAAGCCACAGCACTAACCCCGCACCCACCCGAGCTCCGGCCGCCGCCTCGGGCTCCACTCCGGCGGACTCCGTCCACCCCCGCACCTCCCGTTGGCCCCCCCTAGGTGCGCACGGGCACGGGCTACCTTCTGGTGCCCTTCGCGCGTCCAGCCGTCGCCCGTAGCGCAACCCCGGTGAACTTCCGCCGCGTTCCGGGTCGCCGCCGGCCGAACTCCGGTGGCCAGTGACGTGGCTGGCTTAATTAGCCACTAATCACCGCTTTGTGACACTGACAGCAGGGCCCCACCTGCTAATTAATCATAGATTAGTTTCTGTTTAGTTTTTAACTAATCCAGTGGCCCCACCCGTCAGCATTGACTCTGCTGACGTGGCCTTTGACCCGGCCCCACCTGCCATTGACACTAAACAGCCCTGGGTCACTGACCAGTGGACCCCACTGGTCAGGTTTGACCTGGAGGCGCCCTGTTGACCTGCTGACGTCAAGGTGATGACATGCTGACGCCATAATTCATTTTCTGGAATTATTTTAATTCTAAATAATCAGAAAATTCCAGAATATTATTTAAACTTCAAAAATTCATAACTTTTATTCTGTAACTCCAAATTGGACAAATTATATATGAAAAATGATCAGAAAAATCCAATCTATCCATCTGTACTATTTTCATGCATGATCAAACAAGTTAAATTGATGTTTTAAGCAGAACAAGGAAAAGCACTTTAAAAGGCCATGTTTGAGTTTGAAATTTGAATCTATGATTCAAATTTGTTCAAACCCTTCTGGTTTTAGTTGCATTAGCCCAACACACTCATATTGCCATGTTTCATGCATGCATCATATTGTTGCACATTGTTTGGTGATGCTTGTGTATCGATGTCCTTTGCGACAGGTTCTGCCCCCGAGGAGTACCGTGATTACCCTAACGAAGAACCGTATCAGTGCATCGAACCAT
>NW_025255335.1:0-1898 GCF_018294505.1 Triticum aestivum
GGACTATTACTCACTGTTTTCAGGTCCCGAAGTGATTTCCATAGTTGTTGAACCCCAAGGCGCGCTTACGTGTCGATCATCAATACTCATAGTTTTGGCTGATTCTGGCCCGTATCATGGACTATTACTCACTTTTTTGGGCCCCCGGAGTGATTTCCACGATTAACGAACCACAGGGTGCATTTACGTGTCGGTCATCAACACTCACAGTTTTGGCCAATTCTGGCCCATTTCTTGGACTATTACTCTATTTTTGTGTCTCGGCGTGATTTCCATGTTTGACGAACACCGGGGTGCATTTATGTGTCGCTCATCAACACTCGCAGTTTTGGCCGATTCTGGCCCGTTTCGTGGAGTATTACGCACTGTTTTGGAGTATCGAAGTGATTTCAACGATTAACGAACCGCGGGTGCGTTTACGTTTCGGTCATCAACACTTACACTTTTGTCCGATTCTTGCCTTTTTTGTATACTATTACTCACTGTTTTGGGGTCCCGGAGTGATTTCCACGATTAACGGACCTCGGCGTGCGTTTACGTGTCGGTCATCAACACTCACAGTTTTGGCCGATTCTGGCCCGTTTCGTGGACTATTACTCACTTTTTTGGGGCCCCGGAGTGATTTCCATGATTAACGAACCCCTGGGTGCGCTTACGGGTTGGTTATCAACACTCGCGGTTTTTGTCGATTCTAACCCGTTTCGTGGACTGTTACTCACCGTTTTGGGGCCCCAAAGCGATTTCCATGGTTGTGGAACCCCAAGGTGCGCTTAAGTGTAGGTCATCAACAATCACAGTTTGGGCTGATTCTTGCCCGTTTCTTGGACTATTACTTAGTTATGGGGGTCCCGAAATGACCCCGGGTTGTGTTTACGTGTCGGTCAACAACACTCACAATTTTGGCCAATTCTAACGTGTTTTGTGGACTATTACTCACTGTTTTTAGGTCCCGAAGTGATTTCCATAGTTGTTGAACCCCAAGGCGCGCTTACGTATCCATCATCAATACTCATAGTTTTGGCTGATTCTGGCCCGTATCATGGACTATTACTCACTTTTTTGGGCCCCCGGAGTGATTTCCACGATTAACGAACCACGGGGTGCATTTACGTGTCGGTCATCAACACTCATAGTTTTGGCCAATTCTGGCCCGTTTCTTGGACTATTACTCTGTTTTTGGGTCTCGGCGTGATTTCCATGTTTGACGAACACCGGGGTGCATTTATGTGTCGCTCATCAACACTCGCAGTTTTGGCCGATTCTGGCCCGTTTCGTGGAGTATTACGCACTGTTTTGGAGTATCGAAGTGATTTCAACGATTAACGAACCGCGGGTGCGTTTACGTTTCGGTCATCAACACTTACACTTTTGTCCGATTCTTGCCTTTTTTGTATACTATTACTCACTGTTTTGGGGTCCCGGAGTGATTTCAATGATTAACGAACCCCGGCGTGCGTTTACGTGTCGGTCATCAAGACTCACTGTTTTGGCCGATTCTGGCCCGTTTCGTGGACTATTACTCACTTTTTTGGGGCCCCGGAGTGATTTCCACGATTAACGAACCCCTGGGTGCGCTTACGGGTTGGTTATCAACACTCGCGGTTTTTGTCGATTCTGACCCGTTTCGTGGACTGTTACTCACCTTTTGGCGCCCCAAAGCGATTTCCATGGTTGTTGAACCCCAAGGTGCGCTTAAGTGTAGGTCATCAACAATCACAGTTTGGGCCGATTCTTGCCCGTTTCTTGGACTATTACTTAGTTATGGGGGTCCCGAAATGACCCCGGGTTGTGTTTACGTGTCGGTCAACAACACTCACAATTTTGGCCAATTCTAACGTGTTTTGTGGACTATTACTCACTGTTTTCAGGTCCCGAAGTGATTTCCATAGTTGTTGAAC
>NW_025255336.1:0-1898 GCF_018294505.1 Triticum aestivum
CCCATAGCTTCTTGGAAACTTGCCCAGAATCTTGAAGTGAATAAACTGCCACGGTCTGAACTGATAACCAGTGGAATACCGTGAAGCGAAACAATTCTGGTCATGTAGAGGGTTGCAAGCTGGCTAGCAGTGATCGTTTCTTTGACCGCCAGAAAATGTGCAACCTTAGAAAGTCGGTCAATGACGACAAGAATAGCATCATTGCCTTTCTGCGATTTGGGGAATCCAGTAACGAAGTCCATCTCGACATGGTCCCATTTCCATTCCGGAATAGATATAGGTTGCAGAGTTCCAGCAGGCCTTTGATGTTCTGCTTTGATACGACGGCAAACGTCACATTCAGCAACATAACGAGCAATGTCTTGCTTCATGTTAGACCACCAGAATCTCTGACGAATGTCTTGATACATCTTCGTACTACCAGGATGGATACATAGAGGCGTATCATGAGCTTCTTTCATAACCTCCTGAGTCATATTCAGGTTTTCCTTCTTACACGACACCACTAGGCGGCCTTTGAAGTACAAGGCGCCATCATCAGCAATAGTGAAGGATGAGGAACTTCCTTCTTTAAGGTCTTGCTTAATCTTGTAGACTTCAGAGTCAAATCCCTGCATTGTCTTTATGGTGCCCACGAGATCGGGTTCAACAGCCAGGGTATAGAGGGAACCCTGGGAAACAACACGGAGATTCATCTTGCGGAACTCCGGGGGAGGGGGAGCGAGTGCACCCGGAGGAACAATATGGAGGTTCAGCTTTCTGAATTCTTCAACGAGTGAGGGCTGAACTTTGTGAACCTGGAGGTGGTTGCAGTAAGACTTGCGGCTCAAGGCATCAGCCATTACATTAGCCTTGCCTGGGGTATAGGAAATACCCAAATCAAAGTCTGCAACAGTCTCCATCCATCTCTGCTGACGGAGGTTCAGGTCTGGCTGAGTAAACAGATACTTCAGACTTTGGTGGTCAGTGAAGATCTCGCAACGATTACCGAGTAGGTAATGTCGCCACTGTTTTAGCGCATGAATGACAGCAGCAAGTTCGAGGTCATGAACTGGGTAGTTCTCTTCGTGAGGGCGTAATTGCCGAGAGGCATAAGCAACCACTTTACGCTCTTGCATTAGGACACAGCCTAGTCCTTGACGGGAAGCGTCGCAGTAAATGACGAAGTCCTTCTTAGTATCAGGAGGAGCTAGTACTGGGGCAGAAGTCAACTTGTCCTTGAGTGCCTGGAAACTTTCCTGACATTTATCTGTCCATTGGAACTTGACGCCCTTATGCAATAGGTTAGTCAGAGGCCTGGCAATCTTGGAGAAGTTCTCGACGAATCGACGGCAGTAGCTGGCGAGACCGAGAAAACTTCTGACTTGCTTAACGTTCTTCGGAGGAGTCCAATCGAGAATAGCTTGCACTCGTTCAGGGTTGACGGCAATACCATCCTTAGAGATGACATGCCCAAGATAGGTTACTTCGGGAAGCCAGAATTCACATTTGGAGAACTTGGCATAAAGTTGATGCTCTCGTAGCTTTTCCAGCACGAGGCGAAGATGTTCAGCATGTTCCTCTTCGTTCTTGGAAAATACCAGAATATCATCCAGATAAACCACGACGAACTTGTCGAGGTAATCCATGAATATATAGTTCATCAGGCGAGAGAAGGTGGCTGGAGCATTGGTTAAGCCGAAAGACATGACGGTGTACTCGTATGAACCATAACGAGTCACAAATGCGGTCTTGGGGATATCTTCCTCACGAACACGGATCTGGTGGTAACCCAACCTCAAGTCGAGTTTAGAGAACACTGATGAACCAGCCAATTGATCATACAGATCATTGATCCGAGGAAGAGGATACTTATTCTGAATGGTAGCTTGATTTATAGGACGGTAGTCTTGGACCAA
>NW_025255337.1:0-1898 GCF_018294505.1 Triticum aestivum
GTGCGCCATTAGTGTCAATTCCATCTATAGCCCTTTTCCTAGTAGTGTGATGTGCTTGGTTGTTAATGTTTTAGTGTGTGCTTCTCACCTACTGTAAAAGGCCAATTCGGGCATTGTAGCTGCTTCAGTATTTGATCTTCATATATTTTGCTTCTGCAATATCCTGTTCTAACATCTGAAAATGGAATACTTTAACAATATAATCTTTCTAACTTTCTGCAACTAATTTTTGCTGTAGTCCAAAATTATATGTATGTGTTTATTGCCTTTTTTAGTGTGTTGATATTTGAAAGGGGAACAGGGCAACGTGTTGCACTCTTGCTTTTGTTAGAGCACTATATTTTATTGTTAACCATGCTATGGTCCAAACTCCTTTTTATTCTGCTCATATGATATTGCTCATCTTTTGTTTTCTGTCCGATGCCTCCTGTATTTAGAGTAGAAAAATATTCTTAATTTAGTATTTCTTGAACATGGCCAGGGAAATGATAAAATCTACTCTAGATAGTTGACAGAGGGAGTACATGCTAAGTTGACTTTTTTCCTGCGGATTTGCTTATCGTGAAGATGCTTGCAAGGATGCAGAGGGAGCGGATCATTTGAAGAGATAGGATGCCACTGTTTGGTGTTTTTATGCATTTTGGTTTGCTTGTAACTGTGTTTGCACTAGATGGGAGTAAGTGACTTGGCAAGAAGTGTAGGTGTTTTAATTGCAGGCATGAAAAGCCATGACAATATGTATGCTCTTACAGGATGTGCTCTAATGCCGCTGGTTTATTATAAATCTTGGATCAGTAATGATGTGTAATGCTGCTGGTTTATTGCAAATATGTGTTTGTTTTAGTTGGAATTGTACGCATAGAATGGAATTGGTGGATTTTTTTAACTCCTAATTAGTTAGTAGTAGCGTGGGAAAACACCAGAGGCGCTACTACTACTTTGTTAGTAGTAGCGTGGGTTTGCATCCAGGCTACTACTAACTTTTTAGTAGTATCATGGGAAAAAACCTGAGGCGCTACTACTATTTCATTACTAGTAGCGCGGGTTGCATCCGCGCTACTACTAAAATGTTAGTAGTACTTTGGGTTTCACCCGCGCTACTACTAACTATTAGCTGTAACGCGATACTAGTAGCGCGGGTACCCATGCTGCTAGTAGCCATTTTACCCGCGCCGCTAGTAGCCTTTTTCTTAGTAGTGCCTCTACTCTCTTGTAATGGATTGAGTTTTCCCTTTGAAATTATCTTATCGGATTGAGTCTTTAAGGATTTGAGAACACTTGATGTATGTCTTCCCGTGCTTATCTGTGGTGACAATGGGATATTCACGTGATCCACTTGATTTATGTTTTGGTGATCAACTTGCGTGTTCCGTGACCTTGGGAATCTATGCATAGGGGTTGGCACACGTTTTTGTCTTGACTCTCCGGTAGAAACTTTGGGGCACTCTTTGAAGTACTTTGTGTTGGTTGAATAGATGAATCTGAGATTATGTGATGCATATCGTATAATCATGCCCACGGATACTTGAGTGACAATGGAGTATCTAGGTGACGCTTTGGTTGATTTGTGTCTTAAGGTGCTATTCTAGTACAAACTCTATGATAGATTGAACGGTAAGAACAGCTTCATGTTATTTTACTACGGACTCTTGAATAGATAGAACAGAAAGGATAACTTTGAGGTGGTTTCGTACCCTACCATAATCTCTTTGTTTTTTTTCCACTATTAGTGTCTTTGGAGTGACTCTTTGTTGCATGTTGAGGGATAGTTATGTGATCCAATTATGTTAATATTGTTGAGAGAACTTGCACTAGTGAAAGTATGAACCTTAGGCCTTGTTTCCTAGCATTGCAATACCGTTTACGCTCACTTTTATCACTTGTTACCTTGCTGTTTT
>NW_025255338.1:0-1898 GCF_018294505.1 Triticum aestivum
ATTGGCTATAGGTGTTTTTGTAGTAGTGTAGCATATGAAATGGATAATATAAAAACTCTATCTATGAAATACATGGTGCTACTTTGAAGTATAAGTGTCTATAAAGCATATTAGTGTGCCTCCTCTCTCTCCTTCTCTCTCTTTTATTATTTTTTTTCTCTTTTTTTGGTGGGCTCTTTGACCACTTGTTGGTGCGGTCGATGTGGTGAAGTTGTAGGTCCGACAATCGAGGAACAACCGAAAGCTGATGACAACATGGCCGATGCTTGGGAAGAAAGTGTCTAGCAGCATGTGGCGAATAACATCCCAGCTGCTAGTTGCAGAGGCCAATTTAATGAAGTTTCAGTGGCAGCCTTCGAAAGTCTCAATTCAATAATGACACAAACCAAAATTTTCCAATTAATTAAGTAGTTGAGACGAGTACAGTTTCAGTACGCCCATCCCTCATTTTATTTATGACGTACTCTATCCTTTCCAATAGATTAGGCACACGGACAAGCGAGTGATATTCGTTCTTATGAAGCCTCCATAATCAAGTTACGTCACTCAGTTGCCATGCCATCGACTAATAGATGGAATTTTTTTACAAAATGATGCATGCATGTAATCAGAATTTACTATGACGATAGAAATGTTAAACCAATGGATTGTAACGACAAATTTATCAATTGGTACCGATCGCATATTGTGGATAGCAATGTACCCCATTAGTGTTGAGGAACCAAGCCCTTTCTCAAAATGCAAAATACCTATGACGTTTGATATAACATCCGGTACCCTCCTTGTTGAAGGCAACCATTGGCTGCGAAAAGTTTTACATTTGGTATGGTGCCGATGTCGTCATTTGTAATTTGACCGATGGTGTGGAATCATATGGCATGGTAGTCCATTGATAGTAAAACCTAGGGTGTGTTCGGTAGTGGTCTGGCTTCTCAAATCCTCGAATCCGCGCGTGGAGTCCAACCGAACGTGTCAATTCCTAGAGTTCAGCTAAAGAAGCCGGCGCGGAGCGCAGTGCATTTTTTGTGGAGTCGCGGAGCTGGTCATTCCGGGCTCCCAGGTTCTTCGGGAGTTGGAGTTTGGTCAAAATTACCTGTTGATGCCACCGCCAACTGAACGTACCGGTTCGAGCCTTATTTCACGTGCGATACATACAGCGAGCACCTACTGATTTTCTCTCTAGTCGGGCCATATCCGGCCCATATGGGCCGCTGGCCCTGGCCAATGCTAGCGAGAAAGAAGCTGTGCTGCCGAATGGATCGCTCGATCGCGGCGCTCTCGTGAGAAGCTGGCGATGGGAAGCTGGTGGTGGAGTTCAGCATTTTGAGGCCATGGAGAAGTACCGAACAGGCCCCTAAGGTTGATATCTCCACATATTGGGAAATTCACTAAAAGATTGTATTTTGCAATTAAAAACTGATGACTTTTTCATCCTAGGGACGTGTGCGCCATATCGCGAGGAACGGTCAAATGTGTCTCCTTATTGGTATGGTTCATGTGGCGAAGTATTGAGTCCCACAGACATGGAAACAAGTGAAAACTGGCCGAAAAATTACAACTACGTGCGGAGACGGTGTGTAGTACCATGTAGCTAATATATTTGCACGTGTTAGTTGCAGAGGCCAATTTGCTGAAGGTTAAGTGGCAGCATAAATTCGGATGTAACTTTTCGAGTAGATGATTTTTCATATAAAAAACTTTTTCATCCGAGTTCGTATGCAAAAGTTATGCCCATTTTTAAAAATTCTCGAGAGATTTTGCAAAAAAGTCGAAAATTCATGTTTGTAAATTTTGCTAACAACTAGACCACATATCACATGGGAATCTTATTTTCTTTTATTTTTTTGACATTTCTATCATTTTCTTTTATTTTTTTCAAACTGAAAAGGCGGTCCAGA
>NW_025255339.1:0-1898 GCF_018294505.1 Triticum aestivum
CACCTCCATGTTCAGCACACCTTCAGCATGATGATGTCCCTCAAGCTCTTAATCCTGAGGACGAGGGAGATTTCCGTCAGCACGACGGCGTGGCGATGGTGTTGATGATGTTATCGGTGCAGGGCTTTGCCTAAGCACTATGACAATATGACTGATGTGTTAAACTGTGGAGGGGGGCACCGCACACGGCTAAGAGATTGTCGCCCCCTGCCCCCATATATAAAGGGGGAGGGAGGAGGAGGCCGGCCAAGGAGGGGCGCGCCTATAGGGGGAGTCCAACTAGGACTCACAATCCTAGTTGGAGTCCCCTTCCTATTCCAAGAGGGGGCGAGAGGGAAAGAGGTGGATGAGAAAGAGGAAAGGGGGGCACCCCCTCCCCTAGTCCAATTAGGTTTGGGCTAGGGTGGGCGTGCGCCTCCACCTGGCTGCTGCCTCCTCTCTTCCACCAAGGCTCATGAAGGCCCATTAATCCCCTGGGGGGTTCCAGTAACCTCCCGGTACTCCAAAAAAATGCCCGAACCTATCCGAAACCTTTCCGGTGTCCAAACATAGCCTTCCAATATATCAAACTTTATGTTTCGACCATTTCGAGACTCCTCGTCACGTCCGTGCTCTCATCCGGGACTCCAAACAAACTTCAGCCATCAAAAACACATAACTCATAATACAAATCGTCAACGAACGTTAAGCGTGCATACCCTATGGGTTCGAGAACTATGTAGACATGATCGAGACACATCTCTGATTAATAACCAAGAGTGGAACCTGGATGCTCATATTGGCTCCTACATATTATATGAAGATCTTTATCAGTCAAACCGCATAACAACATACATCTTTCCCTTTGTCATCGGTATGTTACTTTGCCCGAGATTCGATCATCGGTATCATCATACCTAGTTCAATATCGTTACCGGAAGTCTCTTTACTCGTTTCGTAATGCTTCATCACATAACTGACTCATTAGTCACATTGCTTGCAAGGCTCATAGTGATAAGCATTACCGAGAGGCCCCAGAGAGATATCTCTCCGATACACGGAGTGACAAATCCTAATCTCGATCTATGCCAACCCAACAAACACCTTCGGAGACACCTGTAGAGCATCTTTATAATCACCCAGTTACATTGTCATGTTTGATAGCACACAAGGTGTTCCTCCGGTATTCGGTAGTAGCATATTCTCATAGTCTGAGGAACATGTATAAGTCATGAAGAAAGCAGTATTAATGAAACTGTAACGATCATAATGCTAAGCTAACGGATGGTCTTACCCATCACATCATTCTCCTAATGATGTGATCCCGTTCATCAAATGACAACACATGTCTATGGTTAGGAAACATAACCATCTTTGATTAACGAGCTAGTCAAGTAGAGGCATACTAGGGGCACTATGTTTTGTCTATGTATTCACACATGTACTACGTTTCTGGTTAATACAATTCTAGCATGAATAATAAACATTTATCATGATATAAGGAAATATAAATAACAACTTTATTATTGCCTCTAGGCATATTTCCTTCAGTCTCCCACTTGCACTAGAGTCAATAATCTAGTTCACATCACCTTGTGATTTAACACCAATAGTTCACATATGTATGTGATTAACACCCATAGTTCACATCACCATGTGACCAACAACCAAAGGGTTTACTAGAGTCAATAATCTAGTTCACATCGCTATGTGATTAACACCCAAAAAGTACTAAGGTGGGATCATGTTTTGCTTGTGAGAGAAGTTTAGTCAACGGGTCTGCTAAATTCAGAGCCGTATGTATTTTGCAAATTTTCTATATCTACAATGCTCTACATGGATCTACTCTAGATAATTGCTCCCACTTTCAATATGTAGCCAGACTGAGACTCGGAGTCATCTAGATTTGTATAAAGCTT
>NW_025255340.1:0-1898 GCF_018294505.1 Triticum aestivum
CCCTGGTGCGCCATTAGTATACCAGACAATAGTGGCGCACCAGGGAGTGCGCCATTAGTATGTCAAACGGTGCGCCATTACTATGCCTCCCAGGGGGGCATATTTACCTTGTGCTCTGGGTTACTAATGGCGCACTTCTAGGTAGTGCGCCACTAGTGTGTTTATTGCGGTGCGCCACTAAAGTGCAGTGTGGTGTGCCACTAGTATGAATATTGATACGTTTCCAATGTATCTATAATTTTTGATTGCTCCATGCTATATTATCTATTGTTTTGGACATTATTGGGCTTTATTATCCACTTTTATATTATTTTTGGGACTAACCTATTAACCGGAGGCCCAGCCCAGAATTGCTGTTTTTTTGCCTATTTCAGGGTTTCGAAGAAAAGGAATATCAAACAGAGTCCAAACGGAATGAAACCTTCGGGAACATGATTTTCTCACCGAACATGATCCAGGGGACTTGGACCCTACGTCAAGAAACAAAAGAGGAGGCCACGAGGTAGGGGGCGCGCCTACCCCCCCACGCGCGCCCTCCACCCTCGTGGGCCCCCTGTTGCTCCACCGACGTACTCCTTCCTCCTATATATACCTACGTACCCCAAACAATCAGATACAGAGCCAAAACCCTAATTCCACCACCACAACTTTCTGTATCCACGAGATCCCAGCCTGTTCCGGAGCTTCGCCGGAGGGGGTATCCATCACGGAGGGCTTCTACATCAACACCATAGCCCCTCCGATGAAGTGTGAGTAGTTTAGCTCAGACCTACGGGTCCATAGTTATTAGCTAGATGGCTTCTTCTCTCTTTTTGGATCTCAATACAATGTCCCCCCCTCTCTTGTGGAGATCTATTCGATGTAATCTTCTTTTTGCGGTGTGTTTGTTGAGACTGATGAATTGTGGGTTTATGATCAAGTCTGTCTATGAACAATATTTGAATCTTCTCTGAATTCTTTTATGTATGATTGGTTATCTTTGCAAGTCTCTTCAAATTATCAGTTTGGTTTGGCCTACTAGATTGATCTTTCTTGCAATGGGAGAAGTGCTTAGCTTTGGGTTCAATCTTGCGGTGTCCTTTCCCAGTGCCAGTAGGGGCAGCAAGGCACGTATTGTATTGTTGCCATCAAGGATAACAAGATGGGGTTTTCATCATATTGCATGAGTTTATCCCTCTACATCATGTCATCTTGCTTAAGGCGTTACTCTGTTTTCATGAACTTAATACTCTAGATGCATGCTGGATAGCGGTCGATGAGTGGAGTAATAGTAGTAGATGCATGCAGGAGTCGGTCTACTTGTCTCGGACATGATGCCTATATACATGATCATACCTAGATATTCTCATAACTATGCTCAATTCTGTTAATTGCTCAACGGTAATTCGTTCACCCATCGTAGAATATCTATGCTATTGAGAGAAGCCACTAGTGAAACCTATGGCCCCCGGGTCTATCTTCATCATATTAATCTCCCAATACTTAGTTATTTCCTTTTTCTTTTACTTAGCTTTTATTTTATTTTGCATCTTTATCATAAAAATACCGAAAATATTATCTTATCATATCTATCAGATCTCACTCTCATAAGTGGTAGTGTAGGGATTGACAACCCCTTATCGCGTTGGTTGCGAGGATTTATTTGTTTTGTGCAGGTGCGAGGGACTCGCACGTAGCCTCCTACTTGATTGATACCTTGGTTCTCAAAAACTGAGGGAAATACTTACGCTACTTTGCTGAAGCATCCCTTCCTCTTCAGGGAAAACCAACGCAGTGCTCAAGAGGTAGCAAGAAGGATTTCTGGCGCCGTTGCCGAGGAGGTCTACGCAAAAGTTAATATACCAAGTACCCATCACATACCCTTATCTCCTGCATTACATTATTTGCCATTTGCCTCT
>NW_025255341.1:0-1898 GCF_018294505.1 Triticum aestivum
AGCCCTTGGCGATGCTTCCTTCTGGCCTAGCACGGTTACGAACATATTTCTTTAATACTCCCATGAACCTCTCGAAGGGGAACATATTGTGTAGAAATACAGGACCGAGAATGAAAATCTCTTCGACTAGGTGAACCAAGAGGTGCGTCATAATATTGAAGAAGGATGGCGGGAACACCAACTCGAAACTGACAAGACATTGGATCACATCGTTCTGTAACCGTGGTAGAACTTCTGGATTGATTACCTTCTGAGAGATTGCATTGAGGAATGCACATAGCTTCACAATGGCTACTCGAACATTTTCCGGCAGGAGCCCCCTCAAAGCAATCGGAAGCAATTGCGTCATAATCACGTGGCAATCATGAGACTTCAGGTTTTGGAACTTTTTCTCCGCCATGTTTATTATTCCCTTTATATTGGACGAGAATCCAGACGGGACCTTCATACTGCTCAGGCATTCAAAAAAGATGACCTTCTCTTCTTTGGGGAGCAGAGCAGCAACCATAGCACCTGGCCTGTGACTCTATGTTTGTATGATAAACAACAATTCAATCCAAGATGTCAAGGGAGTATTTCAATCAATAGGGACATATGAAGTAAAGCACAAGTTACCATTTGATCGATCGATGTGATATGATCGAATTAACAATCAGAACTCATCCATCTAGTGTTTTCCTCCTCCCCAAGAAGAGACTCCTAGGCGATATAGGTTTCTCATACTTCCATCATTGGTGTCGCTAGTTCGCTCCGCCTCCATTTGCCTTTTGGGTCATGGAGGTGGGAAGGACCTTGGCTGCTTGTCAGTGGGATGGACCCAAACTCTCGTTCTTTTTTGGTTCAGTGTCTTCGTTGGGGTTGTGTCGCGGCGACGATGTCCCCTAGTAAGGAACAATGTCTTCCACGTCCGATCTCTATCCCGATGATGTGTCTAGCGTCGTCAGAGGGCGCGTGGTGGTGGTCTCTATTGGGTCGCGCGTGATTCGTTCGGTGCTAGTCTTTTGATGGGTATTTTTGGATCTAGTATTCGGTCATCTTCGATTGTGTGTCTAGAACTTTGGTCCTTTCGATATACGCCTCTCTTCATTGGCAAGAGTTGTTGTTCTGGTGCACTGTACCTATGGGGCTTTAGCATAGCGATTTCTGACTATATATTGCAATAAGGTTTGCCTCGCTTCGGCTAGGGAGCGGCAATGACGACGGCGTGTCTTCGACTCGCTCTAGTGCTTGTAATCGTCGCCAGGCGGTCCACGAACCTGATTGTAGTTTTTGTTATTTCTAATGATGTTCTCTATTTGACATGACAAATGATGAATAAATTAAAATCTTAGTTTTGAGAAAACCTGCACACAGGAATGAACTGCCTTCCCACTTCTCTACATGTGCTCTCTCCTGATTCTCCATGACGTGTGATCGTTCGCTCCCAGAGCATCAAGAGCCATTGATCCGATAAACCAAAACACCAGATGATCTCCAATATTATCCTTGTCAGACACGGGCTCACACAAGAACGACAGTAGAGCCGTGAAACTTTTTGTTTTGTGGGATGTTCTCATCAAAAAATAAACATCACATTTTAATATTGATCCGTGGTTGCCTGTGTTTTGGTGCCAAAAATATAATCGCTGCAAGATCGACGAACCAACAGATACACAGATGAAAAAAACAAAGTTCCTCTCGCAGGCTAGATTACTTTACGGCGGTAAAACTTGCTAAGGAGGACAAATTAATGTATGTAGCATTTTAGGATAGTGTTTTAAAAACTCAAATTAACGAATTCCTTGCAAGTATACACACGAGTTCTTCTTTATAAAAAAAATTGAGCCACTTTTCTTTATAATTTTTTGTAAGCTCGTAAACTTGGTTTTTGTTTTTTGATCAAACAAGTGAGTTTTTTT
>NW_025255342.1:0-1898 GCF_018294505.1 Triticum aestivum
GATTGTGTTGTGCAGTGTGTGTGGCATGCAACTCGGAGCGAGTAGGCATGCAGCTCAGAGCCAGCAAGGATATTCCCATGTGTTGGCCGTAGCGTGCGCCCCTTCCTAGCATGCTGACGGTCAGGCCGCGTTTGCTTGCGGCAGTGGCTCCGGACCATGGACACAACCGGATGCAAGACCCTGCATCCCACATCGCCGCCCTTCGACTTCTTCGTTGCAACAAGGCGTGCTGTGAGCAAGCGTGCGAGAGTGCAGCTTGCCGTTGAGGATGCAGTCCGTCGTCCCGGCCAGGTGATGCTCCTTGTTTGTTCCTCACTAGCGAACAAGAAAACACGCGAGAGGAAAGATTTAGTGCAGTTCGGCCAACCGGCGTTGTGAAGAACAGCCAACGATGGCGTGCAGTTTGACAAAAATAAATTCACCGGTGGTGTGGCCACTGCATTTCGTCGGCGAGCCGCTAGCGGCTGGAGCAACACGGACGTGCAATTCGCTTTTTGTTTTTTGGCCGAGGATGCAGTGCCTTTACTTTTTGCAGTCGTTCACTCGCCTGCCATGGGGTTCACTTGTAATTATTTCTTTGAAAACTCAAAATTCTCCTTATATTGTTTCTAAAAAGGAAGTGCATTTTGCACTAGCAATCCTCTGAGCTGGAGCTGAAGGTCAATGGCCGCCCCATGCAGGTCAGAAAACACTTGTTTTTGCTGCTCTTTTTGAAGCTCGTTTTGATATTTATTTGCAGCTCGCTGAATTTCATTTTGCTGTTCACTGTCAGATCCATGACGCTGGCCGTGCTTTCTCCTACTGCTCTGTGTGAGGTGAGGATGGGTTCTCTGTTGGCAAGGTAATGCATTTTTCAGTATGGTGTGCAGTTCCATCAGTGTGGTCGTGCGGCACGCGGGCGTGGGTTTGCAATGTGGTTCCCATCTACGTGCAGCCCAAGATGATGGCCATATCCGCTGGGGCTTTTGTATTCGTGTGTTTATATTGTACTCCCATGGACATCATCCCGTATTTGTGTGAGTATTTGTTTGCCTAATATCCCATAGTCAGCTCCACCACAGGGCATCTAACTCTGTATGTTCCCAATGCAGTTCGGCGGGCGAGCATGTTCCGTGCAGTGCATTTGGCATGTTCTTGCATTTTGTAGTGTTTTCATTTGACAGCTTTTGTTGCAGCTCACTCAATATTTGTTTGCAGTTCATTGCGAGACTCCATGGCGCTGGTCGCGCTGCTCCTTTTCTTGTTGCTACGTCTGAGGCGAGGACGGGCTCTGCCGCACCGGCAACCAGGGTGTTCGCGACACCGGCGAAGATGGCGTGGTGGTTCCCTTCTTCCCCAACAACAGAAGTTGCGGTGTGGCTATGTAATTGTTGAAGTTCAGGAATATGTTTGGTGTCTTTTCAGATTTCGTTTGGGTGCAACACTGCGTTTGCCTGGGTCTTCACAACGGTGCGGACGGGTGTGCAGTAGGGTGCTTGCAGTGCGATGGCGCGATGCTCACGGTCTTGAATAAATTTGTTTGATGTGATGGTGCGATGGCGCAATTTGTTTCATGTGTTCTAAAATTTAGTCGACTACGTCAAAACCTGCAGTGCGTTTGGTCCGCGGATGTGGTTCAGTTTTGAGAGTGATGATGTTCACTTGCGCCCGACATGAAAGTGTTAAAAATTAGTGAAACAATAAAATAGTAATGTGGTTCACTCTGATATATGTCGCGGCTCACTTGGCCTAGGCTCTGCGGTCCACTCTCGTTCGTAAAAAAAGTAAAAAAATCAACAAAAACTCGTGTGAGAAAATTTACATCCGACAAAAGAAATCATGAAGTTCGCTTTCCCGTTTGATGCAGTGCGGTTTTCAGTTTAAAAGCAGTGCGGTTTTCTTCCTTGTCTTTGAAAATT
>NW_025255343.1:0-1898 GCF_018294505.1 Triticum aestivum
CATTCCGAGTTTCACCATTTTCAACATGACTTCCACATCCGGAGTCCGATTTTCGCGTTCTTTAGCTGGTTGAGTAGCTATTGACATCCCCCATCCATCTAGGTAGGTTCCAACACCATTTGACTCCATCAAAGTTTCCAAAATTTGGAAAGTTTGCCTAGGCTGTCCACCATATCATCCGCATTACCACCAACGATCACCGCAACCTAACCCATCTTGATCAACTCAAACAAGCTCAACCTAGCCCTTAACATTAGTGGTTGCTTGAGTAGTGATTCGAGTCTCCTAAGGTGTTTCGGCTACTTAGGGACAATTGCTTCTTCATCAACCACCACCACCACTTCCGCATAGACGTGCCCGCCATACATTTCCACCACCCAAACCTAACCCAATATTGTTTGAGTCGTGGCTTGTGTCTCCTGAGGTGTTTCGGCTACTTAGGGACGGCAACTTCAACTCTGACACGTGTATAACCATTTTGACATTTGATGTTTGAGATTTTGAGTTCGCGGTTTTTCTGTTTCCTAAGGTGTTTCGGCTACTTAGGGACGAGACTCCATCATCTTGGTATCTACATCAAGAACACCGCCACTCATCATCGCCAAGGACAGTAACCTCCATATCATCTTGGTATCGTGGTATCCCTCCATTGTATATTCCCCTTGCCATTGCATTGTTAACCCCTAGCCCATTTTGCGTTACTTGCCTATCGAGACTAGCCATTTGAGTATTGCCGAAAACATTACTTATGCACATTAGTGATCATACTTCCCATAGCATACATACCATATCATCGTGGTGCATATATTGGTATCATATCTTGTGTCACAAGTTTGTTCCCGCATATACATAATTGCTATCTTGGTTTGTGCATTGTGCAAAAGTAGCCATAGAGAAAAAAAAGAAATAAAGCTTTTAAGCAAAAGAAAAAGAGAGAGCAAAGAAGCTTGTAAGCAAGTGCCATAGCATCATACCACATTGCATATAAGATTGTCATATCCGATCATCTTGGATCATCTTGAGAGAAACACCGGGAACCATACATACATAGCATACTTGGGATAGAAAGTTTATCCATTTTGCATCTTATAGGTTGTGCACAAGTGTCGTATCTGCCTATTGAGCAATCATGCTAGCGTCTCTCTTGAGTTGTGCAACACGAGCGTTTTCCGTGGATTCCACATTTTGTGCTCATTCCTTGGTTGCACGACCCCATTTATCTATCCGTGTGTGTGTTTCCGTGTGCCACATTGCTATTGGTCTACTTGTCTTGCTTGCGAATTTGTGAACCTCTTTCAACATTATTGACTCTTGCTAACATTTTGCATTGAATTTTTGTGCCACTATCCTCACCGAGCTCCTCCATAAGCTTTACTTGTGTAGGTGTGAGAACCGACAAGGATTGGTACCAATAGTGCTATTTCATTGTCCGCATTTGAGTGAACTTGATTCATTATCAACATCGGTCAAGGTTCATTGGTATAAGTTCTTCTCTTTCTCCCACTCATATTTGCTTGAGTCTTGTGATGGATAGGCAAGGCATTTCCTCTCCGGTCTAAGACAACAACGACGGCGTGAACAACTACATCACCAAAGCGTCCATCTTCGGTCTACAACGACAAATGCAAGGCGCACAATCAAGATTGCGAGAGCGCATCGAGAACATCTCCATCGACATTCGTCACTCCGAAGCAAGGAGAAGGGACTACATCGACAAGAAGCTTTCCGCACATAAAGAGGAGCAAGATGCAAGGATGGAGGAGATTAGAGCCTTGATCAAGTCTTCTTCCCCTTCGTCATCTTCAAGGCGGCGAAATTCAAGACACAAGTCTTCGAAGCGCAAAAGTGATGCAAGTGCAAATCGTCCTCGTCCACATCTACATGGCGACCACCATCAC
>NW_025255344.1:0-1898 GCF_018294505.1 Triticum aestivum
GGGGGGCGCAGCCTTGGCCCTTCCTCCAAGGAAGGGTGCGGCCAGGGAGGAGTCCTTCCCCCCCAAGGCACCTCGGAGGTGCCTTCCCCCTTTAGGACTCTCCCTTTTTTCTTATCTCTTGGCGCATGGGCCTGGTGCCCTTGGCCCATATAGGCCAAGGCGCACCCCCTACAGCCCATGTGGCCCCCCGGGGCTGGTGGACCCCCTTGGTGGACCCCCGGACCCCTTTCGGCACTCCCGGTACAATACCGATAAAGTGCGAAACTTTTCCGGCGACCAAAATAAGACTTCCCATATATAAATCTTTACCTCCGGACCATTCCGGAACTCCTCGTGATGTCCGGGATCTCATCCGGGACTCCGAACAACTTTCGGGTTACCGCATACTAATATCTCTATAACCCTAGCGTCACCGAACCTTAAGTGTGTAGACCCTACGGGTTCGGGAGACACGCAGACATGACCGAGACGTTCTCCGGTCAATAACCAACAGCGGGATCTGGATACCCATGTTGGCTCCCACATGTTCAACGATGATCTCATCGGATGAACCACGATGTCGAGGATTCAATCAACCCCGTATACAATTCCCTTTGTCTATCGGTATGTTACTTGCCCGAGATTCGATCGTCGGTATCCCGATACCTTGTTCAATCTCGTTACCGGCAAGTCTCTTTACTCGTTCCGTAACACATCATCCCGTGATCAACTCCTTGGTCACATTGTGCACATTATGATGATGTCCTACCGAGTGGGCCCAGAGATACCTCTCCGTTTACACGGAGTGACAAATCCCAGTCTCGATTCGTGCCAACCCAATAGACACTTTCGGAGATACCTGTAGTGCACCTTTATAGCCACCCAGTTACGTTGTGACGTTTGGTACACCCAAAGTATTCCTACGGAATCCGGGAGTTGCACAATCTCATGGTCTAAGGAAATGATACTTGACATTAGAAAAGCTCTTACCAAACGAACTACACGATCTTGTGCTAGGCTTAGGATTGGGTCTTGTCCATCACATCATTCTCCTAATGATGTGATCCCGTTATCAACGACATCCAATGTCCATGGTCAGGAAACCGTAACCATCTATTGATCAACGAGCTAGTCAACTAGAGGCTTACTAGGGACATGGTGTTGTCTATGTATCCACACATGTATCTGAGTTTCCTATCTATACAATTCTAGCATGGATAATAAACGATTATCATGAACAAGGAAATATAATAATAACAAATTTATTATTGCCTCTAGGGCATATTTCCAACAGGTATACCCAATAGTTTCCTTAGGGTATCCTATGAAGACGCATTTTTCCGACTTGGGTTCGTGCTTTTCAGGTCGAAGTTTCTTGACATAAGCATCCCATCCCCAAACTTTTAGAAACGACAGCTTAGGTTTCTTCCCAAACCATAATTCATACGGTGTCGTCTCAACGGATTTCGATGGAGCCCTATTTAAAGTGAATGCGGCAGTCTCTAAAGCATAGCCCCAAAATGAGAGTGGTAAATCGGTAAGAGACATCATAGATCGCACCATATCCAATAGAGTGCGATTACGACGTTCGGACACACCGTTTCTTTGAGGTGTTCCAGGCGGCGTGAGTTGTGAAACTATTCCACATTTCCTTAAGTGTGCACCAAATTCGTGACTTAAATATTCTCCACCACGATCTGATCGTAAGAATTTTATTCTCCTGTCACGTTGATTCTCAACCTCACTCTGAAATTCCTTGAACTTTTCAAAGGTTTCAGACTTGTGTTTCATTAGGTAGACATACCCATATCTACTTAAGTCATCAGTGAGAGTGAGAACATAACGATATCCTCCGCGAGCCTCAACACTCATTGGACCGCACACATCGGTATGTATGATTTCCAATAAGTTGGTTGCTC
>NW_025255345.1:0-1898 GCF_018294505.1 Triticum aestivum
CCGTGTGACATCACAGCCAGGGGCAAGCATGTAAGTCAGGGAGCCTTGTCATGTCTTCTATCAAGTATCGATCGTTGCCTATATCCTGCAAAACTACTATGCTGAGGACATGCATTTGGAAAAATCAACTGCTGAACTGGTGCTTTTCCATGGTAAAGAAACATATATCCAATTTTAAAGGTTTTTTCCTTCCAACATAATGAAAGGTAATATGATTTCGAGTGCTTTTGAACATGTATTCACCGTTCTGAACAAACATTGGCAAGATGCTACCCCAAGGTGCCCAAATAATAAGTAAAGCATGACTAACAAACATGGTACGATGGCACTAACAAGTTGGGAAGTGCACACAAAATTAAAATGATGTGCATGTGTGCAGTAAGGGAAAAAGGATTCAGCAGGTCACAATTTCTGAAAAATAAACAGCCCGGAAAAACCATTGAAAAATCATTCTTTTGCGGAGAAGAAAATACATGTTCATCCTAGTGAAGCACTACTAATTAATAAATACTACAAAATCAATAGCTGATAATAATGTAGTAATAATGAACTAACGATTTTCATTTAGCGCATGAACATTGAATTTATTTATTGTATTGAAGGGAGGATATTTCCTTTGACGAGAGGAATAACTAACATATGCAAACTTCTTATGCAAATAAGTATATATTAAAACACTAATAACAATGTATAGAACAACCTGAAAGACATTGAGCTCCACATCGCCGAGAGCTCCATCCCTGTCGTGGTAAAAAGATATAAAAAAGATGCAGAAGATAAACATTGTTTAATTAAATATTTCCATGGACAAATCACCAACATTATATAGAAGGTAACATACTTAATATACTGATATATGGGATAAAACGAAACCATACTTCCCATAATAGTTTATGAGATGATGGGAAATGGCGACAGCTTAATGTATGCGTTGCCCGGTGCACACAAAACAGTCCAAAATACTTTTGTAGAAGTTGTACTCATGTTGTCTTGTACAAACGCAGTAACACGTAAGAACATTTAGGCTTGTATAAAAAAACAGTTCAGAATTTAGGCTTCAAAGATTACAAGGAACCGAGGAAGGCATACCATTGAGCTGCATTGCATGTCTTCAACGTTCAGATCTTATACACGCCATGCTTCTGCTATCCAATCCCCAGCTGATCGTGGCTTCAGAAAACCTGAAATTGGATATCACATTTCTTTCAGCAATGGATGGAACTGCATTCATTTGAATGTATATACATCTCAAATTTCATAGAACAGTTTCACTCTCAATGGGAGAAGCAATCTCAGAAGGGGATGCGGGGTGGCCAGGTGAGATGCAGCGTGTCAATTGTCGGGAGGGGGTGTAGAGGCCTTCCTACAAGACAATAAGGCCATCAAGCAAAAAAATGCAATTAGTTACTGTTGGTCATCTATTACTCATGCTAGCTTATCTCCTGGGAAAAAGTACTACAAAATCTCCAAGTGTTCATAGACGCAACCAGACTTCAGTTATCCGTTGACACATAGCGAGTACTCCTAAAGCAGTAAAACAAAAATTACCTATTTGGGTTGATCGTTTGCGAAACATGGAAAAGAAAAGCATAAAAAAACAAGAGCTCCAAAGGCACAAAAAAGAAAATCATAAAACTATGTTGAGGCTAACCTCAGGATCATGCAGTGTGGCACACAAGAAATTCCATGAGGCAGCGCAAGGTAATAACACTCAGGATCATGCCATGTAGTAGTCCAAGAAGTACGAAGAGTGTTTCATTGCAATTCAGTAGAATAATTACTATTCAATGGCTAAACTGTCCACTTTTGCACTATCTGGGGAATTTATATTGTAATCACCAAACAATATAAGGCGGACAAGGTCGCACCAATATAAAAAAACAACAAATATGTCCAAA
>NW_025255346.1:0-1898 GCF_018294505.1 Triticum aestivum
GAACCTCTGGGTGCGTTTACGTGTCGGTCATCAACACTCGCAGGTTTTGTTGATTCCGACCCGTTTCGTGGACTATTACTCACCGTTTTGGGGTCCCAAAGAGATTTCCATTTTTGTCGAACCCCAAGGTGTGCTTGCGTGTTGGTCGTCAAGACTCGCAGTTTTGGCCGATTTTGGCCCGTTTTTGAACTATTACACAGTTTTGGCATCCCGAAGTGATTTCCACGATTGACAAACCCTACGGTGCGCTTACGTGTCGGTCATCAACAATCGCAGTTTTGGCCGATTCTGGTCCGTTTGGTGCACTATTACTCACCGTTTTGGGGTCCTAGAGCGATTTACACGATTTGCGATCCCCGGGGTGCGTTTATGTGTCGGTTATCAACACTCACCATTTTGCCCAATTCTGGTCCGTCTCGTGGACTATCACTCACCGTTTTGGGGTCCCGAAGCGATTTCCATAGTTGTTGAACCCAAAGATGCGCTTACGTGTCGTTCATCAACACTCGCAGTTTTGGCCGATTTTGGCCCGTTTTGTGGACTATTACTCGCAGTTTCGGGTCCCGGGGGGATTTCCACGATTGACGAACCCCTGGTGCATTTATGTTTCGGTCATCAACAATCGCGGTTTTTGTCGATTATGTCCCTTTCGTGGACTATTACTCACTGTTTTAGGGTCCTAAAGCGATTTCCATTGTTGTCGAACCCCAAGGTGTGCTTTCGTGTTGGTCGTCAAGTCTCGCAGTTTTGGCCGATTCTGGCCCGTTTCTTGGATTATTACTCAGTTTTGGGGTCCCGATGTGATTTCCACGATTGATGAACCCCGGGGGTGCGTTTATGTGTCGGTCATCAACACTCACAATTTTGGCCAATTCTGGCCGTCTCGTGGACTTTTACTCACTGTTTTGGGGTCCCGGAGTGATTTCCACGATTGACGAACCTCTGGGTGCGTTTACGTGTCGGTCATCAACACTTGCAGGTTTTGTTGATTCCGACCCGTTTCGTGGACTATTACTCACCGTTTTGGGGTCCCAAAGAGATTTCCATTTTTGTCGAACCCCAAGGTGTGCTTGCGTGTTGGTCGTCAAGACTCGCAGTTTTGGCCGATTTTGGCCCGTTTTTGAACTATTACACAGTTTTGGCATCCCGAAGTGATTTCCACGATTGACAAACCCTACAGTGCGCTTACGTGTCGGTCATCAACAATCGCAGTTTTGGCCGATTCTGGTCCGTTTGGTGCAGTATTACTCACCGTTTTGGGGTCCTAGAGCGATTTACACGATTTGCGATCCCCGGGGTGCGTTTATGTGTCGGTTATCAACACTCACCATTTTGCCCAATTCTGGTCCGTCTCGTGGACTATTACTCACCGTTTTGGGGTCCCAGAGCGATTTCCACGATTCACGATCCCGGGGGTGCGTTTACGTGCCCGTCGTCAACACTCATAGTTCTGGCCAATTCTGACCCGTTTCGTGGACTATCACTCACCTTTTTGGGGTCCCGAAGCGATTTCCATAGTTGTTGAACCCAAAGATGCAATTACGTGTCGTTCATCAACACTCGCAGTTTTGGCCGATTCTGGCCCGTTTTCTGGACTATTACTCGCTGTTTCGGGTCCCGGGGGGATTTCCACGATTGACGAACCCCTAGTGCATTTATGTTTCGGTCATCAACAATCGCGGTTTTTGTCGATTATGTCGCTTTCGTGGACTATTACTCACCGTTTTAGGGTCGTAAAGCGATTTCCATTGTTGTCGAACCCCAAGGTGTGCTTTCGTGTTGGTCGTCAAGTCTCGCAGTTTTGGCCGATTCTGGCCCGTTTCTTGGATTATTACTCAGTTTTGGGGTCCCGATGTGATTTCCACGATTGATGAACCCCGGGGGTGCGTTTATGTGTC
>NW_025255347.1:0-1898 GCF_018294505.1 Triticum aestivum
GCCGCCCCGTCCGACGCCCTCCGCCGCCACGCGCCGCCCCGGGTCGCCGGATCCGGCCCCCGGCGACCACCTCCTCCACGCCGGCGAGCTACCCCGGCGCCCCTCCACCTCTCTCCGGCCGCCGCGCCATCGCCGGCATCTCCTGTGGCCGCGAGATCGGATCGGGAGCGGGTAGCTACAGTAAACCCTAGCGCCCCCCGTTGACTTTCTCCCTCTCCCATTATATTTTTCTTGCTACTTTGACTGCTTGTATCTCCGCAACCGTAGCTCCGTTTTGGTCATATGATATATCAAAATCTTCGTCTCGACATGTACATCATTTCATTCCATTGCATCATTTGCATTTGAGGTCACCTTGATACCCAAAATGCTGTTAGAAGGAGGCTTCGTGAGTTAAATTGCAGATCCGTTAGTTCATCATGCACTTTTGTCATTTTTGCTATGTTTAATTCGTGCATGATATGCCTGTGCCCCTTTGGGATGTATTGTTAAGCATTTTGTCTTCTTTCCAGAGGTGTCACCCATGCATTTTTAGGATGTGTGTGTTGTCTTGTGCAAGCTTGCGAAGAGAGGTACCTGAGATTGCAGATTTCAGGAATTTAGTGATTTTCACAAAGTCTGGGATATTTTAGTTCATGATGCTATATGTCCAGCTTGTTTCCTAGTGATCCGTGCCTCTTTTGAGGATGATCAGTAAGGGAGTTTTGATATTTATGTTATGCTCTATCCATCCATGTCTTTGTTTGCATATGTGGAGTGCTCTAGGTTGACTCAATCGAGCTCAACTTTTGCTTCGTTGTTAATCTGGGCAGATCGTCAACTTGTTTGCGGTTTTGCCGATGCTACCGTTAGTGTTCCATGCATGCTATGCCTTCGTTCTTGCCATGTGTAGCTAGCACTTTGTGCCTTATTGCTGGTTATATGCTTTCCTTGCCATGACTTGCACCGTAGTGAGTGCATCGATCTCGTTTACGTGCCTTCGTGAGTTAAATTTCAGCATGTCTCAGTTTTCACTAAGTCTGAAAACTGATTGTGTTCGAGCTATGTTCGTGAGCTCGGTAGAGTATTTTGTGAACCCTTTTGGCCCCAGGTCACTTTGGGTGTTTTAATAAGCTTGTTGAGTAGCTCCATGCCATGTTCTTACTTGTCATGTTCAGGTTTTCTATCATGTTGTTTTGCTGCTCCGAAGAGAGCATCGTGATCTGAAATTTCAGACTAGTGTTAATTTCACTAAGTCTGAAATCTGTTTTGCATTTGCGTTTTAGCCATGCTTGTTTGAACCTCTTAATGGATGAATTTGCCTATGGCTCAGTGCTAGTGTTTTGTCAACCATCTTGTGTACATCACTGCCATGTATTTTGTTTTCATGTTTGGTGGTTGTAGCATGTTCATTTCGTTGCATTTAGATGCCTACTTGCTGTAAATCGCAGACCGGTGTCATATCTTAAAACGCTTGCCATTTCTAAACCGTAGCTCCGATTGAAGGAAATATGCCCTAGAGGCAATAATAAAGTTATTATTTATTTCCTTATAATCATGATAAATGTTTATTATTCATGCTAGAATTGTATTTACCGAAAACATAATACATGTGTGAATACATAGACAAACAGAGTGTCACTAGTATGCCTCTACTTGACTAGCTCATTAATCAAAGATGGTTATGTTTCCTAACCATGAACAATAAGTTGTTATTTGATTAACGAGGTCACATCATTAGTAGAATGATCTGATTGACATGACCCATTCCATTAGCTTAGCACCCGATCGTTTAGTATGTTGCTATTGCTTTCTTCATGACTTATACATGTTCCTATGACTATGAGATTATGCAACTCCCGTTTACCGGAGGAACACTTTGGGTACTACCAAACGTCACAACGTAACTGGGTGATTAT
>NW_025255348.1:0-1898 GCF_018294505.1 Triticum aestivum
GGGGAGAGTGGGGCAAGTGGGAGGAGAGACCGAGGGGGCGCGGCATGGCGACCTTATCCCCTCGTCGTCGCCGGCGAGAGGGTGAGGCGGGGACGCGCCCCTGTTCCGACCCGGGTCGGGGGAACAGGGGAGGGAGGCGGCAGGGGGAGGTGGGCCGGTTCGGCCGGATGGGCCAGGTGGGTTAGCTGGGCCAGATGGCCCAGGGGGGTTTGGGGGGTTTTCCTTTCTCTCTTTTTTTTTCTTTTCTGTTTTATTTCATTTTAAAGTATTTAGTATTTTACTAAAAATGTGTTTTCTGCACCATAATTACCTTTGTAATATTTGGCGTCCACCGAACATTTTTGTTTCAATTTTGAAAACTTTTATTGTCGACCTTAATTTTAAGTTTGAATTTGATGCGTTTTCGAATTATCCCGAGATTAGTAACAGTAATCGCAGATGACATGGCATCATTAGGAGAGTTTTACTGTAGCCAAATTATCCGAGCGTTACAGTGGCCCCACCCGGTGGACCCCCGGGACCCTTCCGGTGGTCCCGGTACAATACCGGTGACCCCGAAACTTGTCCCGATAGCCGAAATAGCACTTCCTATATATAATTCTTTACCTCCGGACCATTCCGGAACTCCTCGTGACGTCCGGGATCTCATCCGGGACTCCTAACAACTTTCGGGTTACCGCATACTTATATCTCTATAACCCTAGCGTCACCGAACCTTAAGTGTGTAGACCCTACGGGTTCGGGAGACATGCAGACATGACCGAGATGACTCTCCGGTCAATAACCAACTGCGGGATCTGGATACCCATGTTGGTTCCCACATGTTCCACGATGATCTCATCGGATGAACCACGATGTCAAGGACTTAATCAATCCCGTATACAATTCCCTTTGTCTATCGGTACGATACTTGCCCGAGATTCGATCGTCGGTATCCCGATACCTTGTTCAATCTCGTTACCGGCAAGTCTCTTTACTTGTTCCGTAACACATCATCCCGTGATCAACTCCTTGATCACATTGTGCACATTATAATGATGTCCTACCGAGTGGGCCCAGAGATACCTCTCCGTCACACGGAGTGACAAATCCCAGTCTCGATTCGTGCCAACCCAACAGACACTTTCGGAGATACCCGTAGTGCACCTTTATAGTCACCCAGTTACGTTGTGACGTTTGGCACACCCAAAGTATTCCTACGGTATCCGGGAGTTGCACAATCTCATGGTCTAAGGAAATGATACTTGACATTAGAAAAGCTTTAGCATACGAACTACATGATCTTGTGCTAGGCTTAGGATTGGGTCTTGTCCATCACATCATTCTCCTAATGATGTGATCACGTTATCAACGACATCCGATGTCCATGGTCAGGAAACCGTAACCATCTATTGATCAACGAGCTAGTCAACTAGAGGCTTACTAGGGACATGGTGTTGTCTATGTATCCACACATGTATCTGAGTTTCCTATCAATACAATTCTAGCATGGATAATAAACGATTATCATGAACAAGAAAATATAATAATAACTAATTTATTATTGCCTCTAGGGCATATTTCCAACAGTCTCCCACTTGCACTAGAGTCAATAATCCAGTTCACATCGATATGTGATTAACAGTCAAGGTCACATCCCCATGTGACTAACACCCAAAGAGTTTACTAGAGTCAATAATCTAGTTCACATTACCATGTGATTAACACTCGATGAGTTCTGGGTTTGATCATGTTATGCTTGTGAGAGATGTTATAGTCAACGGGTCTGAATCTTTTAGATCCGTATGTACTTCGCAAATCTCTATGTCATCTCCTAGATGCAGCTACCACGTTCTATTTGGAGCTATTCCAAATAACTATTCTACTATACGAATCCAGTTTACTACTCAGAATAATCT
>NW_025255349.1:0-1898 GCF_018294505.1 Triticum aestivum
ACCTTACTCGGCCATAGTTCATCGCTGTAGAGAGACCGATCGACCAGTATGTACGTACACGTTCATGACCAGACAGACAACACTACGTACACTTCGACCGGGTGGGTCCCAGCTGTTCCTTGCGTGCAAAGATATAACTAGTGGGTCCCACCTGTCAGAGGGAAGAATCTTTTTCCCATAGTATGGACGCACTTCCTTGCGTGCGAAGATGTAGCTGCTGGGTCCCATCTGTCAGGGGGGGAACATTTTTTCGCAAAATATAGAGTCCCTTCAGGTGTGTCCTTGCTGTTAGGTGGAGGAATAAGTGTTTTACAAGTAATAAGAGGCACTTCCTTGCTGCAGATGTGGACCCAACTGTCAGCCTGTCCATGTACAGTACTCTTCCGATGGAAGTCATTCCTTGACAATGTGGACCACGCCGCGCCGAGAGCACCAAAGCGGTGGATGACGGCATGACCTAGGAAGGGGACGCTGCGGAGCCAGGCAAGACGCGATAGTGGATGCCCACGCTGACAGGAGTACGAGGGTTGACTGGTTCGGCTGTAGTGTGAGCCTGTCGTCGCTGGTAAAATAACAAGGGTTGTGGGTGACTAGAGGGATGGCCTGGCCAGCGGTTGGAGTAGGAGGGGGCGGTGAGGTCTGCGCGGCAGCACAACTGGTCACGGGAGGCAGGAGCAGGCGGCACGTGCCGTGATGGTTTGTGCAGCTAGAGCAAGAAAACCAGAGGTTAAAGAAGAACGACAGCCGTTGGATGGACATCGTATGATCACTACAGATAGAATCGTCTATAATGACAAAGCCCTGCGTCCGTGTCAACTTAGTAGGCCTACAAGTCAGCCTCCAAATATGGTGGGTCCCACCTAGCAGCGGGGGCCTTCATTTTTTGTGCGTAATAATGAGGAACTTGCGTGCGAAGAGATATAGCTGGTGGGTCCAAGCTGTCAGCGGGGGAATGTTTTTTCGTGAAATACAGAAGCCCTTCTGGTGGGTCCCTGCTGTAAGGTGGAGGAATCATTATTTTGCGCGTAATAAGGAGGTAGTTCTTTGTTGCGGTCATGGACCCAGCTGTCAGCCTCTCGACGTACAGTCCTCTTCTGATGGAAGTCATTCCTTGAGCATGTTGAGCGCACCGCGTTGAGAGCAACAAGGCAAGAATGACGGCGAGGCCTAGGAAGGGGATGACTAGGAGCTGGGGAAGGCTCGGTAGTTGTTTCCCATGCGGAGGGGAGTGCGAGGGTTTACTGCTTCGGCTGAAGTGTGAGGCTGCCGCCGCCGAAGAATAACAGGAGGTCTGTGTGAGTAGAGGGATGGCTAGGCCAGCAATGGGAGTACGGTGGGGCGGTGAGGCCTGCGTGGCAGCACTGCCGGCCGCGGGGTGTCTAGCTTGCATTGCTTCTTATTTGTTGAAATAGTTTCTGCTTAGTGTACACAAACAGTCGTGAATTTGCCATGCCGTCCTATTTTTCATATTATTCCATCCTGGTATCATGTGTTTGCCTTACATCAAAGTAGTGATTGTCAGTACCATGCATGAATGAGTTCCGAAGAGTGAATTTTATTGCTTTTTCTTGTCGTATTTACTTGACAATTCAAAATCAATAAAGCGGAAGGAAGTTAGCAAGGCAGCGGATAAAGGTGCTCCTTCCAAACTGAGGGCCTCTACAGATTCTATTCCTCCATCCCCCCAAGATGATTTCCAAGACAACACATGCATAGACACTCAACGTAGCTGTGTTGATGATGAGCACGTCTCCCCAAGTGCACCATCACACGTGCTCCCTCTAACTTGGCACTGTTATATGTGGTTGCATGTTATGTATGATGTCTAGCTTGTATTGCTTCTAATTTTGTTGAATTCCATCTGCTTACTTTACACATTATACTTGTGAATAAGACAC
>NW_025255350.1:0-1898 GCF_018294505.1 Triticum aestivum
ACGAAGTTAAGACTTAAAGCTCGACCACGGCAGAATAGAGAGAAAGGACGAAGGTCGTCCCCTATGCTTAAGACGTAGGCTCTTCAGTATGCTATGCTGTGTACCGCACCTGAAGTGTGCCTTGCCATGAGTCAGTCAAGGGGTACAAGAGTGATCCAAGAATGGCTCACAGGACAGCGGTCAAAGTTATCCTTAGTAACTAGTGGACTAAGGAATTTTTCTCAATTATGGAGGTGGTAAAAGAGTTCGTCGTAAAGGGTTATGACGATGCAAGCTTGACACCTATCCGGATAGCTCTGAGTAGAGAGACCGGATACATATAATGGAGCAACAATTTTGAATAGCTCCAAGTAGAACAGTTATTTGGAATAGCTCCAAATAGAGCGTGGTAGCTGCATCTAGGAGATGACATAGAGATTTGTAAAGCACACACAGATCTGAAAGGTTCAGACCCGTTGACTAAAACCTCTCTCACAAGCAACATGATCAAACATAAAACTCATTGAGTGTTAATCACATAGTGATGTGAACTAGACTACTGACTCTAGTAAACTCTTGGGTATTAGTCACATGGCGATGTGACCTGTGAGTGTTAATCACATGACGATGTGAACTAGATTATTGACTCTAGTGCAAGTGGGAGACTGTTGGAAATATGCCCTAGAGGCAATAATAAAAGTGTTATTATTATATTTCCTTGTTCATGATAATTGTCTTTTATTCATGCTATAACTGTATTATCCGGAAATCGTAATACACGTGTGAATACATAGACCACAATATGTCCCTAGTGAGCCTCTAGTTGACTAGCTCGTTGTGATCAACAGATAGTCATGGTTTCCTGGCTATGGACATTGGATGTCGTTGATAACGGGATCACATCATTAGGAGAATGATGTGATGGACAAGACCCAATCCTAAGCCTAGCACAAAAGATCGTGTAGTTCGTTTGCTAGAGCTTTGCCAATGTCAAGTATCTCTTCCTTTGACCATGAGATCGTGTAACTCCTGGATACCGTAGGAGTGCTTTGGGTGTATCAAACGTCACAACGTAACTGGGTGACTATAAAGGTGCACTACAGGTATCTCCGAAAGTATCTATTGTTTTATGCGGATCGAGACTGGGATTTGTCACTCCGTGTAAACGGAGAGGTATCTTTGGACCCACTCGGTAGGACATCATCATATGCGCAATGTGACCAAGGAGTTGATCACGGGATGATGTGTTACGGAACGAGTAAAGTGACTTGCCGGTAACGAGATTGAACAAGGTATTGGATACCGACGATCGAATCTCGGGCAAGTAAAATACCGCTAGACAAAGGGAATTGAATACGGGATTGATTAAGTCCTTGACATCGTGGTTCATCCAATGAGATCATCGTGGAACATGTGGGAGCCAACATGGGTATCCAGATCCCGCTGTTGGTTATTGACCGGAGAACGTCTCGGTCATGTCTGCATGTCTCCCGAACCCGTAGGGTCTACACACTTAAGGTTCGGTGACGCTAGGGTTATAAAGGAAGCTTGTATGTGGTTACCGAATGTTGTTCGGAGTCCCGGATGAGATCCCGGACGTCACGAGGAGTTCCGGAATGGTCCGGAGGTAAAGATTTATATATAGGAAGTCCTGTTTCGGCCATCGAGACAAGTTTCGGGGTCATCGGTATTGTACCGGGACCACCGGAAGGGTCCCGGGGGCCCACCGGGTGGGGCCACCTGCCCCGGGGGGCCACATGGGCTGTAGGGGGTGCGCCTTGGCCTACATGGGCCAAGGGCACCAGCCCCAAGAGGCCCATGCGCCTAGGGAACCCTAGAGGGAAGAGTCCTCAAGGGGGAAGGCACCTCCGAGGTGCCTTGGGGAGGATGGACTCCTCCCTCCCCTCTTGGCCGCCGCA
>NW_025255351.1:0-1898 GCF_018294505.1 Triticum aestivum
TGTACTACAAGGTGTGAGATTGAGTAAGACTCAATGCCCGACCACTGCAGAAGATAGAGAGAAAATGAAAGATGTTCCCTATGCTTCAGCCATAGGCTCTATCATGTATGCAATGCTGTGTACCAGACCTGATGTGTCCCTAGCTATAAGTTTAGCAGGGAGGTACCAAAGTAATCCAGGAGTGGATCACTGGACAGCGGTCAAGAACATCCTGAAATACCTGAAAAGGACTAAGGATATGTTTCTCGTATATGGAGGTGACAAAGAGCTCATCGTAAGGGGTTACGTTGATGCAAGCTTTGACACTGATCCGGACGATTCGAAATCGGAAACCGGATACGTATTTACATTGAACGGTGGAGCTGTCAGTTGGTGCAGTTCCAAGCAAAGTGTCGTGGCCGGATCTACGTGTGAAGCGGAATACATAGCTGCTTCGGAAGCAGCGAATGAAGGAGTCTGGATGAAGGAGTTCATATCCGATCTAGGTGTCATACCTAGTACATCGGGACCAATGAAAATCTTTTGTGATAATACTGGTGCAATTGCATTAGCAAAGGAATCCAGATTTCACAAGAGAACCAAGCACATCAGAAGACGCTTCAATTCCATCCGGGATTTAGTCCAGGTGGGAGACATAGAAATTTGCAAGATACATACGGATCTGAATTTAGCAGATCCGTTGACTAAGCGTCTTCCACGAGCAAAACATGATCAACACCAAGACTCCATGGGTGTAAGAATCATTACTACGTAATCTAGATTATTGACTCTAGTGCAAGTGGGAGACTGAAGGAAATATGCCCTAGAGGCAATAATAAAGTATTATATATTTCCTTATATCATGATAAATGTTTATTATTCATGCTAGAATTGTATTAATCGGAAACATAATACATGTGTGAATACATAGACAAACAGAGTGTCACTAGTATGCCTCTGCTTGACTAGCTCGTTAATCAAAGATGGTTATGTTTCCTAGCCATAGACATGAGTTGTCATTTGATTAACGGGATCACCTCATTAGGAGAATGACGTGATTGACATGACCCATTACGTTAGCTTAGCACCCGATCGTTTAGTATGTTGCTATTGCTTTCTTCATGACTTATACATGTTCCTATGACTATGAGATTATGCAACTCCCGTTTACGGGAGGAACACTTTGTGTGCTACCAAACGTCACAACGTAACTGGGTGATTATAAAGGTGCTCTACAGGTGTCTCCAAAGGTACTTGTTGGGTTGGCGTATTTCGAGATTAGGATTTGTCACTCCGATTGTCGGAGAGGTATCTCTGGGCCCACTCGGTAATGCACATCACTATAAGCCTTGCAATCATTGTGACTAATGAGTTAGTTGCGGGATGATGTATTACAGAACGAGTAAAGAGACTTGCCGGTAATGAGATTGAACTAGGTATCGAGATACCGACGATCGAATCTCGGGCAAGTAACATACCGATGACAAAGGGAACAACGTATGTTGTTATGCGGTCTGACCGATAAAGATCTTCGTAGAATATGTGGGAGCCAATATGGGCATCCAGGTCCCGCTATTGGTTATTGACCGAAGAGGTGTCTCGGTCATGTCTACATAGTTCTCGAACCCAAAGGGTCCGCACGCTTAAAGTTACGATGACAGTTTTATTATGAGTTTATATGTTTTGATGTACCGAAGGTTGTTCGGAGTCCCGGATGTGATCACGGACATGACGAGGAGTCTCGAAATGGTCGAGACGTAAAGATTGATATATTGGACGACTATATTCGGACACCGGAAGTGTTCCGGAGAAGTTTCGGATTAAACCGGAGTGCCGGAGGGTTACCGGAACCCCCCGGGGAAGTATTGGGCCTTAGTGGGCCTTGAGGGGAGAGAGAGGGCAGCAGCCAGGAGGTGGTG
>NW_025255352.1:0-1898 GCF_018294505.1 Triticum aestivum
AGGGACGTCATCGAGCTGAACGTGTGTAGAACTTCGGAGGTGCCGTGCGTTTGGTACTTGATCGGTCGGATCGTGAAGACGTACGACTACATCAACCGCGTTGTGATAACGCTTCCGCTGTCGGTCTACGAGGGTACGTGGACAACACTCTCCCCTCTCTTTGCTATGCATCACCATGATCTTGCGTGTCCGTAGGAATTGTTTTGAAATTACTACGTTCCCCAACAATATGGTAGGTCCTTCACAAAAGAATTCATTTTGGGCACTCGAATAATGATTAAAAATAGCTACAAAGATAAAAAATTGCATGCAAATTGGCTATCATCCATAAAATATGGTCTAAATTGAGAGAAAATTTCAGTTGTGCCATTTTGCGAAATATTTTTGATAACTGCTTCATAAAACCCTCCTAGTTTTAGTAATCATAATTATTCTGAACCAATCAGAGCTCTTCACACGGATCACCCCCCTTAGCCGATCTGAACTGTCCACATCCGACGGATCCAACATATCTCAGGTCTCACGAACCCAACCCAAACCCTAGCAGCCCCCCTCTCCTTGCTCGATCCAAATCTCTCTCCCCCTCTCCCCGATCTCAGATCTCGCTCCCCTCGTCTCCCACATCGCCGCCGGCACCCACCCTGATCCCATCCCTCCCTTCGTCCCCCTCCCAAACCTTGCCACCGCCGGCCTCTCCCTCTCCCTCTCCTCTCCGCTTCCCTCCCACCTCGTCCCCATATCTCTCCCGCACGACGTTGAGAGATTAGGAGCAAAAACAAAATCCCCCAAGCCCAACCCACTTCCATTGCCCTCTTCCTCGATCCCGTGGCCGCCGCCGCCCTCGTCTCCACCGACGCCGGGCTTCCCCGCCGGCGACCTCGCTGCCCTTCTCCCGCACCGCTGCCGCCCAACCCTCTCGCCCTTCCCCACCTTCTCTCTCTTCCCTTGGCCGTTGCGCGACTGTGGAGCAAAATCCGCGATGTACCACCACCAGATGGTCGTCAACTGCTCACGCAACCCCTCCTTTCCCCCATCCCGCTTCCTCCGAGCCCGCGCCTCACTCTTCTCTGCTGATCTGCGCAGGTCTCCTTCGAGTTCCGCCGCCGCAAACCTCCAGAGCCACCAAAAACCAGTCGGGACCCCGTTTCGGCACCCTACCAGAGGGGAGAATCCCTCTCCGGTGGCCATCTTCATCATCCCGGCGCTCTCCATGATGAGGAGGGAGTAGTTCACCCTCGGGGCTGAGGGTATGTACCAGTAGCTATGTGTTTGATCTCTCTCTCTCTCTCTCTCTCGTGTTCTTGATTTGGCACGATCTTGATGTACCGTGAGCTTTGCTATTATAGTTGGATCTTATGATGTTTCTCCTCCTCTACTCTCTTGTAATGGATCGAGTTTTCCCTTTGAAGTTATCTTATCGGATTGAGTCTGTAAGGATTTGAGAACACTTGATGTATGTCTTGCATGTGCTTATCTGTGGTGACAATGGGATATCACGTGATTTACTTGATGTATGTTTTGGTGATCAACTTGCGGGTTCCGTAATCTCGTGAACTTATGCATAGGGGTTGGCACACGTTTTCGTCTTGAATCTCCAGTAGAAACTTTGGGGCACTCTTTGAAGTTCATTGTGTTGGTTGAATAGATGAATCTGAGATTGTGTGATGCATATCGTATAATCATACCCACGGATACTTGAGGTGATATTGGAGTATCTAGGTGACATTAGGGTTTTGGTTGATTTGTGTCTTAAGGTGTTATTCTAGTACGAACTCTATGATAGATCGAACGGAAAGAATAGCTTCGTGTTACTTTACTACGGACTCTTGAATAGATTGATCAGAAAGAATAACTTTGAGGTGGTTTCGTACCCTACAATAATCTCTTCGTTTGTTCTC
>NW_025255353.1:0-1898 GCF_018294505.1 Triticum aestivum
GTGCGCCATTAGTGTCAATTCCATCTATAGCCCTTTTCCTAGTAGTGTGATGTGCTTGGTTGTTAATGTTTTAGTGTGTGCTTCTCACCTACTGTAAAAGGCCAATTCGGGCATTGTAGCTGCTTCAGTATTTGATCTTCATATATTTTGCTTCTGCAATATCCTGTTCTAACATCTGAAAATGGAATACTTTAACAATATAATCTTTCTAACTTTCTGCAACTAATTTTTGCTGTAGTCCAAAATTATATGTATGTGTTTATTGCCTTTTTTAGTGTGTTGATATTTGAAAGGGGAACAGGGCAACGTGTTGCACTCTTGCTTTTGTTAGAGCACTATATTTTATTGTTAACCATGCTATGGTCCAAACTCCTTTTTATTCTGCTCATATGATATTGCTCATCTTTTGTTTTCTGTCCGATGCCTCCTGTATTTAGAGTAGAAAAATATTCTTAATTTAGTATTTCTTGAACATGGCCAGGGAAATGATAAAATCTACTCTAGATAGTTGACAGAGGGAGTACATGCTAAGTTGACTTTTTTCCTGCGGATTTGCTTATCGTGAAGATGCTTGCAAGGATGCAGAGGGAGCGGATCATTTGAAGAGATAGGATGCCACTGTTTGGTGTTTTTATGCATTTTGGTTTGCTTGTAACTGTGTTTGCACTAGATGGGAGTAAGTGACTTGGCAAGAAGTGTAGGTGTTTTAATTGCAGGCATGAAAAGCCATGACAATATGTATGCTCTTACAGGATGTGCTCTAATGCCGCTGGTTTATTATAAATCTTGGATCAGTAATGATGTGTAATGCTGCTGGTTTATTGCAAATATGTGTTTGTTTTAGTTGGAATTGTACGCATAGAATGGAATTGGTGGATTTTTTTAACTCCTAATTAGTTAGTAGTAGCGTGGGAAAACACCAGAGGCGCTACTACTACTTCGTTAGTAGTAGCGTGGGTTTGCATCCAGGCTACTACTAACTTTTTAGTAGTATCATGGGAAAAAACCTGAGGCGCTACTACTATTTCATTACTAGTAGCGCGGGTTGCATCCGCGCTACTACTAAAATGTTAGTAGTACTTTGGGTTTCACCCGCGCTACTACTAACTATTAGCTGTAGCGCGATACTAGTAGCGCGGGTACCCATGCTGCTAGTAGCCATTTTACCCGCGCCGCTAGTAGCCTTTTTCTTAGTAGTGCCTCTACTCTCTTGTAATGGATTGAGTTTTCCCTTTGAAATTATCTTATCGGATTGAGTCTTTAAGGATTTGAGAACACTTGATGTATGTCTTCCCGTGCTTATCTGTGGTGACAATGGGATATTCATGTGATCCACTTGATTTATGTTTTGGTGATCAACTTGCGTGTTCCGTGACCTTGGGAATCTATGCATAGGGGTTGGCACACGTTTTTGTCTTGACTCTCCGGTAGAAACTTTGGGGCACTCTTTGAAGTACTTTGTGTTGGTTGAATAGATGAATCTGAGATTATGTGATGCATATCGTATAATCATGCCCACGGATACTTGAGTGACAATGGAGTATCTAGGTGACGCTTTGGTTGATTTGTGTCTTAAGGTGCTATTCTAGTACAAACTCTATGATAGATTGAACGGTAAGAACAGCTTCATGTTATTTTACTACGGACTCTTGAATAGATAGAACAGAAAGGATAACTTTGAGGTGGTTTCGTACCCTACCATAATCTCTTTGTTTTTTTTCCACTATTAGTGTCTTTGGAGTGACTCTTTGTTGCATGTTGAGGGATAGTTATGTGATCCAATTATGTTAATATTGTTGAGAGAACTTGCACTAGTGAAAGTATGAACCTTAGGCCTTGTTTCCTAGCATTGCAATACCGTTTACGCTCACTTTTATCACTTGTTACCTTGCTGTTTT
>NW_025255354.1:0-1898 GCF_018294505.1 Triticum aestivum
TGTTATGCGAACGCCATCCGAACCGGTTGAATATAACCCGAGCCACCATCTCCAATTAGTTGCACCCAGTAACCAAAGGCTTCCTGGAGTCCATAGGAGTGAGTAAGGACCACGTACGGATCCAAGCTGTAGCTCTGAAGATAACCTGCAAAAAAGTTAAGTTATGTTGTCTGTTAAAAATCATATCATTTCTGCAGTTTCATATAGCCCATAATAGCGCGCATATTCCAATCCGAATACGAGCTGCCGTGATCTGTTCAATCCCAGCTAACCACGTCCCAAGCATAGATGCAATATCTACCGGAGCATTAATATTAAAAGCTATATGAATCGTTCTCCAAAGTAACTTGGCAAGTGGGCATTCAAGAAATAAATGTTGTATTGTCTCATCCTGAGCACAAAAACAACACCGCGAGTTGCCTACCCATCGCCTCTTAAGTAGGTTGTCCTTTGTGAGAATTACTTGCTTGTGGACAAACCACATAAAAAATTTAATCCACAAAGGAACTTTTACCTTCCATATATGCAAAGACCTTGAGAGGGGGCCAGAATTAATCAAATACGACGTTTTACTGAAGAGAAGAAAACAAGCTCATCGTCTTCAGTCTGCAATGGGCCTCGGGGCAGTCATTTTGTCTACCATTTACCACATTTCCATCAGCAGGAACCAAAATCATCGGCTATCACTCTCAAACGCACAACAGAATTTAATTTAACCCCGAAATCATCGGCTATCCCTAAGTATTCATCGGAATCTGTTCTTTGGCATGCAAATCTTTGGGAAATCAGAGAACATTTGTTCTTCTATTATTGTAGATTTGCCTGGCACTGCTGGGACTGTGTAGGGATTTCTTGGACCTCCAATGATGATCTATACCAAATGTTCTATGTTTCTAATAGCCTTTTTCGTGGGCCTTGGTTCATGCAGATTACTTCCTTAATTCTTACGAATATTTGGAAACAATGTAAGCACAAGCAGCCCCCCAATGGCTAAGTGGTTCTGTCTTTTAATGAAGGACATGTTTCTGTTTGCCCATAGAATTATACCTTCTGATGAAGATCCATTACCTTTGTAATTTTCAATTTCTGTTTTCATCTTCTTTGGAGTTTGAAATCCTCCTTGTAAATGATGAAATTCTTGTATAGACCTTCCTTTCTTTATTAAATGGAAAATTATAGTAGGGCTTCCCTACTATTCATGTTTCAAAACAAAGTGTTCATTAGAATATGCGTTTACCGAAAAAGGCTTTCGTCCCGCTTTATATATAAAGCATAGATCAACAGTGTCCGGTACAACCGCACTCACCCACCACAAACACACACACCCAAGGCAGGATACATAGACGCTGAGCGCAGCAACACACTCCCTAGCACTACAAGAGCCGCCGGGGGCTTCATTCGTAAACACCGCGAAGAAGTGAAACCGCATATGACAAACCGTGGGCTCCAAGGCGGCACCTTCAGGAAGGATACGGCACCGAAGGGCCACCACCGCCCGATCCGATGATCAGAGTTTTCCGTGGAGCAACACGACAGGCAATGATAGCCGCGACGACGCCTTCAAGAAGGGAGCGGTCTTCGCCATCGCCAGTCCATCCGAAGATAGAGTAGATTTTCACCCAGGCCAACACTCACCGTCACTGAACGCCACGCCCACACATGTGTTTAGATCGCAGGTTACATGTGTTTTTCCAAGTTCCAAGACGCTGTTAGAGGTGTGTATTTTGCATAGTTGTGAGATCACCCATCGCAACCTTGGTCCTATAGCTAGTACGTACTACATGGAGAAGAAGGTGAGACCTTCAATCGTTTGCCCTTTGCGATTGGGGGCGTGGCCACGACCTCATCACAAAGAGCATCTGCCGAGCATAGTGCCAAGGAAAGTGCCGAGTACGGCA
>NW_025255355.1:0-1898 GCF_018294505.1 Triticum aestivum
GCGCGTCTACGGCTGTGGCCGGCGGCCTCCGGGGGCTAGCATGCTGCCAAACTTGCGCCGGCGGCCTCTCACAAGTCTGGAAATGTTGTTGCGGTTGCAAATGCCCGGCACGCGTGTTCGGGGTGTGCCCCCCTCACGAACGGCGCTGCCGCCGGCACCTGGAGGGGGGAAACGGACGCGTGGGGTCTACACGGAGGGGATCTTGCTGTGGGACTTCCCCGGATGTTGCTCCAAAGTGTTCCTATGGGCTGACCTGACACAACCGGGTGGGGAGGTCCATTGGTCAAAGCCCGTCCGTGCAAAGTCAAAGGGGTAGATCCCGTGGTCAAACACGACAGGGTTAGGCAGGACGGGGGCACTGAGGGTAGCAATGCCACAGGAGCGTCGCACCGGGCCCTTATACATGCGGGGTGGTGTGGTGGCATGTCCGAAGAGGCGGGACGCGTCTCCGGGGCGTGGCCCCCCTCACGGACGGCGATGACACGGTAGTAGACGTTCTGCGGTAACGATGCGGCGTCAATATTACTAAATACTCGGAGCACGATAAAATCATGATTTTTTTTTGCACGACGTGGCACATGTGCTATAGGAACGTTGATATTTTTTCATAATTTTTGGTGATGGAGAAGTATCCGAAAAATTCCCTCCACGCGGATTACCCTTCGCGCGTCTACGGCTGTGGCCGGCGGCCTCCGGGGGCTAGCATGCCGCCAAATCTTGCGCTGGCGGCCTCTCACAAGTCTGGAAGTGTTGTCGCGGTTGGAAACGCCCGACACGCGTGTCCGGGGTGTGCCCCCCTCATGGACGGCGCTGCCGCCGGCACCTAGAGGGGGGAAACGGACGCGTGGGGTCTACACGGAGGGGATCTTGCTGTGGGTCTGCCCCGGATGTTGCTCCAAAGTGTTCCTATGGGCTGACCTAATACAACCGGGTGGGAAGGTCCACTGGTCAAAGCCCGTCCGTGCAAAGTCAAAGGGGTAGATCCCGTGGTCAAACGCTACAGGGTTAGGCGGGACGAGGGCACTGGGGGGGGGGTAGCAATGCCACCGGAGCGTCGCACCGGGCCCTCATACATGCGGGGTGGTGTGGTGGCATGTCCGAAGAGGCGGGACGCATCTCCGGGGCGTGGCCCCCCTCACGGACGGTGATGACACAGTAGTAGACGTTTTG
Source organism: Triticum aestivum (assembly GCF_018294505.1). Lineage (NCBI taxonomy): Eukaryota > Viridiplantae > Streptophyta > Magnoliopsida > Poales > Poaceae > Triticum > Triticum aestivum. The sequence goes on from NW_025255355.1 coordinate 1,171, forward strand.
CGGTAACGATGCGGCGTCAATATTACTAAATACTCGGAGCGCGATAAAATCATGATTTTTTTTGCACGACGTGGGCACATGTGCTATAGGAACGATGGTATTTTTTCATAATTTTTGGTGATGGAGAAGTATCCGAAAAATTCCCTCTACACGGATTGCCCTTCGCGCGTCTACGGCTGTGGCCGGCGGCCTCCGAGGGCTAGCATGCCGCCAAATCTTGGGTCGGCCGCCTCTCACAAGTCTGGAAGTGTTGTCGCGGTTGCAAACGCCCGGCACGCGTGTCCGGGGTGTGCCCCCGTCACGAACGGCGCTGCCGCCGGCACCTGGAGGGGGGAAATGGACGCGTGGGGTCTACACGGAGGGGATCTTGCTGTGGGACTTCCCCGGATGTTGCTCCAAAGTGTTCCCATGGGCTGACCTAACACAACCGGGTGGGGAGGTCCATTGGTCAAAGCCCGTCCGTGCAAAGACAAAGGGGTAGATCCCGTGGTCAGACGCTACAGGGTTAGGCGGGACGGGGGCACTGGGGGTAGCAATGCCACCGGAGCGTCGCACCGGGCCCTCATACATGCGGGGTGGTGTGGTGGCATGTCCGAAGAGGCGGGACGCGTCTCCGGGGCGTGGCCCCCCTCACGGACGGTGATGACACGGTAGTAGACGTTTTGTGGTAACGATGCGGCGTCAATATTACTAAATATTTGGAGCGCGATAAAATCATGATTTTTTTG
>NW_025255356.1:0-1897 GCF_018294505.1 Triticum aestivum
GGGTGGAAAGCGGTGCTAAAGGAGAGACGGGTTCCCATAGCATTTTGGAAACTTTCCCAAAATCGAGAGGTGAAAAGACTTCCTCGATCCGAATTGATTTCCAAAGGAACACCATGGAGGGACACTATTCGGGAGATGTATAAGTCTGCCAGCTGACTAGCGGTTATACTCTCACGAACAGGTAAGAAATGAGCTACTTTGGAAAGACGATCGACCACGACGAAAATAGCATTATTCCCTCTTTTGGTCCTGGGAAAACCGGTAATGAAATCCATACCAATTTTATCCCATTTCCATTCAGGAATAGCTAATGGTTGAAGGGTGCCAGCAGGCCGTTGATGCTCTGCTTTTACACGACGACAGACGTCGCAATTAGCAATATACTGAGCGATTTCTCTCTTCATCCTAGTCCACCAGAACCTCTGGCGTAGATCCTGATACATTTTAGTACTACCGGGATGAATGGTGAGAGGAGATTCATGGGCCTCCTTAAGGATCAACTGCCGCAGATGCTGGTTCTTGGGAACCACTAGACGATTCTCAAAGTACACAACACCATGATCATTTGTAGAGAAACAACTAGCACCTCCGCTAGCAATGTTCTCTTTGATTTTAGATATTCCCTTATCTCGCTTTTGGGCAGCGATGATTAGATCCGTAAGAGTAGGTTTTGCTACCAAGGTGGAAAGATATCCTTGAGGAACAATGTGAAAGTTAAGCTTCCGAAATTCCTCATGGAGAAGCGGTTGACTTTGTTGTAACATCAGGTTGTTACAATAAGATTTACGACTTAGCGCATCAGCCATGACGTTGGCTTTCCCTGGGGTGTAGGTTATTCCTAAGTCGAAGTCTGTGATCAATTCAACCCAACGTCTCTGCCTGAGATTCAAATCCGGTTGGGTGAAGATGTACTTCAGGCTTTGGTGATCAGTGAATATTTCGCAACGATTACCGAGGAAGTAATGTCGCCAGGTCTTAAGTGCATAGACTACGGCGGCAAGTTCTAGATCATGAGTGGGATAATTCTCCTCATGTGGGTGCAATTGCCGTGAAGCGTAAGCAATTACGTGTCGATCTTGCATGAGAATGCAACCTAGTCCTTGTCGCGAGGCGTCGCAGTAGATAACAAAGTCCTTGGAGAAGTCTGGCGGTACCAGTACGGGAGCAGAAGTCAGGCGTCTTTTCAGTTCCTGAAAACCGTGCTCACATTGTGGAGTCCATTCGAACTTCTTATCTTTCTTGAGGAGTTCGGTTAGGGGTTTAGCAACTTTGGAGAAGTTCTCGACAAAGCGACGGCAATAGCTCGCTAAGCCTAGAAAACTCCGAACTTGCTTGACCGATTCGGGTGGAGTCCAATCAAGGACGGCTTGAACCCGCTCAGGGTTAACAGCAATACCTTTACCAGATATTACATGGCCCAGATAGGTCACTTCTGGCAACCAGAATTCACATTTTGAAAATTTGGCATAAAGGCGATGCTCACGAAGTTTCTGCAACACTAGTCTTAGATGTTCGGCATGTTCTTCCTCGTTCTTGGAGTAGATGAGTATATCATCGAGATAAACTACAACGAATTTATCCAAATACTCCATGAAGATTGAGTTCATTAACCGAGAAAAGGTGGCTGGAGCGTTGGTTAAACCGAAGGACATGACGGTGTACTCGTATTGGCCATAACGAGTAACAAAGGCCGTTTTAGGAATGTCCCCGTTTCTGATTTTGATTTGATGGTATCCCAACCTCAAATCCATCTTGGAAAAGACTGAGGATCCAGCGAGCTGATCATACAGGTCGTTGATCCTGGGAAGTGGATATTTGTTCTTGATTGTGACCAAGTTGACAGGTCGGTAATCTACAACCATCCGGTCCGTACCATCTTTCTTCTTGACGAATAGGA
>NW_025255357.1:0-1897 GCF_018294505.1 Triticum aestivum
CGGAGGGCGTGGCTACGGCGAGGGGGTGGCGGCGATGGCGTCGGCCATGGCTGGGGCGTGCGAGGGGGAGGAGCTGGAGAGGAGAGGGGGTGTCTGGGGGGTTCGGGGGAGAGAGGGAGGCCGATCCACGGCGTTAGCCGGGCGAGGGAGGCGGCGAGGCGGCGAGCAGCTGCGTGGCGAGCTGCGGTGCCGCCGCCGAGCACCTTGGCTGCCTGCCTGGCGAGCCAAGCAGCTCGCTGGAGCGGTGGCCGGGCTGGGCCGGCCAGGTGGGCTGGCTGGTGGGCCTGCGGTGGCGCCAGGTAAGTTTTCCCCTTTTTTTCTGTTTCTGTTTTTATTTAATATATCTGCAACTTTGTTGAATTTAATAAAATACCTAGGCAACTTCAAAAATCACCAAATTACTCCTGGTCCATAGTTGGATTATTCCCAACATGAAACATTTTAGTTTGGAGATATTTGAGCATTTAAATCTTTTATATAATTTTAAATGCCCAAATTCAAATATTTATGAATTAATTCAAAAACCCTAAGATGGCCTAGGAAAATGTGCACCACTTTTGGCAGAGGTTCTGAACCAAGACAAAAATGATGGGCATTTTAGAAGGGCATTTCAGGTTCATTGAAAATTATTTTAGTAAACCCTAGTTGGTTTCAGAGGGGACTGGGGGTTCTGTCATCCCCATTTCAAGTTTCTGATGAAAAAGTAAACATGATGCAACACTCTAATGCATGACTAGCTAGGGTGTGACAACTCACCCCCACTCAAAAGAATCTCGTCCCGAGATTTGGGTTCCTCCGGGAAGAAGGTGGGATACTCAAGTCGAAGACGATCCTCCCTTTCCCAAGTTGCTTCATCCTCAGAATGGTGCGACCATTGTACTTTGAGGAACTTGATGTTCTGGCGTCGAGTGGTACGCTCGGCCTGATCGAGGATACGAATGGGGTACTCTCGATATGTAAGATTATCCTGGAGATCAAGCGTTTCGTGGTCCACTTCACGGATAGGATCCGAGAAGCAACGCCTGAGTTGGGAAACGTGGAAGACATCGTGGACTCTGGAGAGATGCGGAGGTAGTTCCAACTGGTAGGCAACTTCTCCTCGTTTGGCGAGAATGCGAAAAGGTCCAATGTAACGAGGAGCCAATTTGCCTTTGATACCGAAACGATGGGTTCCCTTCAGAGGGGTGACCCGAAGATAAGCCTTCTCGTCAACCTCGAAAGTCATAGCCTTATGTTTTTGGTCATATAGACTCTTTTGACGAGATTGGGCTGTTTTCAACTTTTCATGAACGATGCGAACTTGTTCTTCTGCTTCCTGAATCATATCCGGGCCAAAGAATTGTCTTTCCCCGGTCTCTGACCAGTTAAGGGGTGTTCGACACCGTCGTCCATAGAGAACTTCAAAAGGGGCTTTACCCAAGCTAGATTGATAGCTGTTGTTGTAAGCGAATTCGGCAAATGGAAGGCACTTTTCCCAGTCCATTCCGAATGAGATAACAGAGGCTCGAAGCATGTCTTCTAGAATCTGGTTGACGCGTTCCACTTGACCGCTCGACTGAGGGTGGAAGGCGGTGCTAAAGGAGAGACGGGTTCCCATAGCATTTTGGAAACTTTCCCAAAATCGAGAGGTGAAAAGACTTCCTCGATCCGAGTTAATTTCCAAAGGAACACCATGGAGAGACACTATTCGGGAGATGTATAAGTCTGCCAGCTGACTAGCGGTTATACTCTCACGAACAGGTAAGAAATGGGCTACTTTGGAAAGACGATCGACCACGACGAAGATAGCATTATTCCCTCTCTTAGTCCTGGGAAAACCGGTAATGAAATCCATACCAATTTTATCCCATTTCCATTCAGGAATAGCTAGGGGTTGAAGGGTGCCAGCAGGCCGTTG
>NW_025255358.1:0-1897 GCF_018294505.1 Triticum aestivum
CTACTGGGCTCAACGTTTCGGCGCATTTGTTAAGCCATCTCCACAAATTGTACTTAGATTTTATTCTTCAGTCCCTAAATCAATAATTCAGCTATGGATTTCCGTCATGCAGTAGCAATGCTAGCCAAAACATTAATCACAGGTTTGATATTTTTCATGTTTGAGAAATAGTTTTATTTTGAATTGAGCAAGTTGCAAGCATGTCTATGCAACCGTACAAACGTGTTTAGAGACCACTATCACCTCGACAAGGCAAGTCATGAGAAGGCCATTGCAACCTTGGTGATGCTTGCCTATTGAGAGATTTCAAACAAGACAAATGTCAAAGTTTTCACGAATATGAGTGTACCGTCCTTATGAACAACACTATAAGTGATGCCTGAATTTGGGTGAATGTAGATGATCTAACAGGGAAATCGTTCTACGAGTGTGTCATTTTACTCTCTCTCTCTCTCTCTCTCTCTCTCTCACACACACACACACACACACACACACACCCTTTGGGTGTTACTTTTTGTAAGAATTTGCACCTCGTAGTAAAATAAAATAATAAAGAGTAGCAGGCCCGGCCCTGATAGGGGGGCAGGGGGACCGCCGCCCCGGGCCCCCGAAACATAGGGGCCCCCTGTGTGCTCTGTGTATTAGGCCCGTGAAAAATTGACCTTGCGCTAATTTAGGTGCAACATGCCTGTACAGTAAATCAGCGATTCCCTGAATTAGTGGAATTGCCGTTTCCAACACATTGGCCCGCACACAATGACATGAGCGATTGATCTAGCCACAAACCAATCCCTCATAAATAACTTAGGCGCATATCATGCCCGACTCGCGCCGCTGCGGCATCCTACCGCGGAGTCCTCATCGATGCTTCCTCCTCCAACGGCGCTCGGGTGATTCATGTTCGTCAGACAGGAGTAACAATATCCCTGATCCTGCCGGGCAGTTTTGAACAACAGAATATGTAAGCATCTTCTTGATTCATCATCCCAGAGCAAGTTAGGTTCGGTGATAGTAGATAGGTTGCTAGTTAGTGGGGGAATCTTTTCGCAAAAAACAGTGGCACAATGAGTAGCTAGTGCATTAGCGGAGAAGAATAGGATGTAGTTGTCTGGCCTTCTGATAATCAATCTAGCTGTGTTGGTGGTCGATGAAAGACGAGGGGAGAGAATGACTAAGATCCATAAATTAATGATAATAATAGTTGAGATGAAACTAATCAGAGAATGCATGGTTGATTTATTTATTTAGGTGGCTAAATTAATTTTAGCGTTGTAAATTACAAAGTACTTCCTCCGTCCAAAATTCTTGTCTTAGATTCACCAAGATATGGATGTATCTAATACTAAAACATGACTTGATACATCCGTATTTAGGCAAATCTAAGACAAGAATTTTGGGACGGAGGGAGTAATTTAGCTGCGGGTGATAAGGAGCCGTTGAATTTTGTGTGTGTGGCAAACTATATAGTGAAACATACAATGCATGCAATTTCCTTGGCAAAATCTAAAATAAGATAGGATTAATATAAGCATATACAATTACTAAACAGTATAACTCAGCTAGTTAGGAGCCTCCACAGTGATTTGGATCTTAAACCATCCGATTAAGCGTATAAACGAGCGAGATCATTCCATCCTCCCGTAGCATTCATTTGCGCCTGTTCGCTCATCAAAACCGGCCGAAGTCGAACCAACATCAAAAGGGCTGCTGCTCCGCAGGCTTATTTCTGAGCCTTCTGCAGCACTGGGCTGTGGTGGGCTGTGAGGCCGGCCGCCTGTGATCGGGCTGCCGATCCGTGGTGCTGCAGCCTATCTTCCTGATTAATGGTGCAAGAAAGTAGCGTGCAACTTTGGCCACCTTTGTCTAAATTTTTTTTTTTGGCTACCAATGGTTCTAC
>NW_025255359.1:0-1897 GCF_018294505.1 Triticum aestivum
AAGTCATCAGTGAGAGTGAGAACATAACGATAGCCTCCGCGAGCCTCAACACTCATTGGACCGCACACATCAGTATGTATGATTTCTAATAAGTTGGTTGCTCGCTCCATTGTTCCAGAGAACGGAGTCTTGGTCATTTTGCCCATGAGGCATGGTTCGCATGTGTCAAATGATTCATAATCGAGAGACTCTAAAAGTCCATCAGCATGGAGCTTCTTCATGCGCTTGACACCAATGTGACCAAGGCGGCAGTGCCACAAGTATGTGGGACTATCGTTATCAACTTTACATCTTTTGGTATTCACACTATGAATATGTGTAACATCACGTTCGAGATTCATTAAGAATAAACCATTGACCAGCGGGGCATGACCATAAAACATATCTCTCATATAAATAGAACAACCATTATTCTCGGATTTAAATGAGTAGCCATCCCGCATTAAACGAGATCCAGATACAATGTTCATGCTCAAAGCTGGCACTAAATAACAATTATTGAGGTTTAAAACTAATCCCGTAGGTAAATGTAGAGGTAGCGTGCCAACGGCGATCACATCGACCTTGGAACCATTCCCGACGCACATCGTCACCTCGTCCTTTGCCAGTCTCCGTTTATTCCGCAACTCCTGCTTTGAGTTACAAATATGAGCAACCGCACCGGTATCAAATACCCAGGAGCTACTATGAGTGCTGGTAAGGTACACATCAATAACATGTATATCACATATACCTTTGGTGTTGCCGGCCTTCTTGTCCGCTAAGTACTTGGGGCAGTTCCGCTTCCAGTGACCACTTCCCTTGCAATAAAAGCACTCAGTCTCAGGCTTGGGTCCATTCTTTGGCTTCTTCCCGGCAACTGGCTTACCGGGCACGGCAACTCCTTTGCCGTCCTTCTTGAAGTTCTTCTTACCCTTCCCTTTCTTGAACTTAGTGGTTTTATTCACCATCAACACTTGATGCTCCTTTTTGATCTCCACCTCCGCTGATTTCAGCATTGAATATACCTCAGGAATGGTCTTTTCCATCCCCTGCATATTGAAGTTCATCACAAAGCTCTTGTAGCTCGGTGGAAGCGACTGAAGGATTCTGTCAATGACCGCGTCATCCGGGAGATTAACTCCCAGCTGAGACAAGCGGTTGTGTAACCCAGACATTTTGAGTATGTGCTCACTGACAGAACTATTTTCCTCCATCTTACAACTGAAGAACTTGTCGGAGACTTCATATCTCTCGACCCGGGCATGAGCTTGGAAAACCATTTTCAGCTCTTCGAACATCTCATATGCTCCGTGTTGCTCAAAACGCTTTTGGAGCCCCGGTTCTAAGCTGTAAAGCATGCCGCACTGAACGAGGGAGTAATCATCAGCACACTGCTGCCAAGCGTTCATAACGTCTTGGTTCTCTGGGATGGGTGCGTCACCTAGCGGTGCTTCTAGGACATATTCTTTCTTGGCAGCTATGAGGATGATCCTCAGGTTCCGGACCCAGTCCGTATAGTTGCTGCCATCATCTTTCAGCTTGGTTTTCTCTAGGAACGCGTTGAAGTTGAGGGCAACATTAGCGTGGGCCATTTGATCTACAAGACATATTGTAAAGATTTTAGACTAAGTTCATGATAATTAAGTTCATCTAATCAAATTATTCAATGAACTCCCACTCAGATAGACATCCCTCTAGTCATCTAAGTGAAACATGATCCGAGTCAACTAGGCCGTGTCCGATCATCACGTGAGACGGACTAGTCAACATCGGTGAACATCTTCATGTTGATCGTATCTTCTATACGACTCATGCTCGACCTTTCGGTCTTCCGTGTTCCGAGGCCATGTCTGTACATGCTAGGCTCGTCAAGTTAACCTAAGTGTATTGCGTGTGTAAATCTGGCTTACACCCG
>NW_025255360.1:0-1897 GCF_018294505.1 Triticum aestivum
CTTTGAAATGCTTTTCAATTTTATGGTCTTATAGCTCAAAATAATTAGTAAATGCATGAAAAATAACAAATGAAGTCAGAAAAGATTGAAAAATGATGATGTGGCTTTGAATGGTGCATTTTGAACACACAAAAAGATAGGAGTTCAAATAAGTTTTAAAAAATGAAATCCCTTTTTAACAGACGAGTTTCCGTATGAAATCCTGATACTTTGAAAGAGATTGTCCGTTTTGTACACGAAGTGCACCCAGTTTTTGCCGTAACCCTCTCAACTATCTTGGACATGCTATGTGGATGAAATGATGATACCATGCCAAGTTTCAACCTTTTCAGAGTTCATTTGAAATGCTTTTCAATTTTATGGTCTTATAGCTAAAAATAATTAGTAAATGCATGAAAATAACAAATAAAGTCAGAAAGGATTGAAAAATGATGATGTGGCTTTTAATGCTGCATTTTGAACACACAAAAAATCAGGAGTTCAAATAAGTTTTAAAAAATGAAATCGCTTTGTAACAGACGAGTTTCCGTATGAAATCCTGATACTTTGAAAGAGATTGTCCGCTTTGTACACGAAGTGCATCCAGTTTTTGCCGTAACCCTCCTAACTTTCTTGCACGTGCTATGTGGATGAAATGATTATACCATGCCAACTTTCAACCCTTTCAGAGTTCATTTGAAATGCTTTTCAATTTTATGGTCTTATAGCTCAAAATAATTAGTAAATGCATGAAAAATAACAAATGAAGTCAGAAAGGATTGAAAACTGATGATTTGGCTTCGAATGGTGCATTTTGAACACACAAAAAGTCAGGAGTTCAAATAAGTTTTAAAAAATGAAATCCCTTTTTAACAGACGAGTTTCCGTATGAAATCCTGATACTTTGAAAGAGATTGTCCGTTTGTACACGAAGTGCATCCAGTTTTTGCCGTAACCCTCTTAACTTTCTTGCACATGCTATGTGGATGAAATGATGATACCATGCCAACTTTCAACCTTTTCAGAGTTCCTTTGAAATGCTTTTCAATTTTATGGTCTTATAGCTCAAAATAATTAGTAAATGCATGAAAAATAACAAATGAAGTTAGAAAGGATTGAAAAATGATGATGTGGCTTTGAATGGTGCATTTTGAACACACAAAAAGTCAGGAGTTCAAATAAGTTTTAAAAAATGAAATCCCTTTTTAACAGACGAGTTTCCGTATGAAATCCTGATACTTTGAAAGAGATTGTCCGTTTTGTACACGAAGTGCACCCAGTTTTTGCCGTAACCCTCTCAACTATCTTGGACATGCTATGTGGATGAAATGATGATACCATGCCAAGTTTCAACCTTTTCAGAGTTCATTTGAAATGCTTTTCAATTTTATGGTCTTATAGCTAAAAATAATTAGTAAATGCATGAAAAATAACAAATAAAGTCAGAAAGGATTGAAAATTGATGATGTGGCTTTGAATGGTGCATTTTGAACACACAAAAAATCAGGAGTTCAAATAAGTTTTAAAAAATGAAATCGCTTTGTAACAGACGAGTTTCCGTATGAAATCCTGATACTTTGAAAGAGATTGTCCGCTTTGTACACGAAGTGCATCCAGTTTTTGCCGTAACCCTCTTAACTTTCTTACACGTGCTATGTGGATGAAATGATTATACCTTGCCAACTTTCAACCTTTTCAGAGTTCATTTGAAATGCTTTTCAATTTTATGGTCTTATAGCTCAAAATAATTAGTAAATGCATGAAAAATAACAAATGAAGTCAGAAAGGATTGAAAACTGATGATTTGGCTTTGAATGGTGCATTTTGAACACACAAAAAGTCAGGAGTTCAAATAAGTTTTTAAAAAATGAAATCCCTTTTTAACAGACGAGTTTCCGTATGAAATCCTGATACTTTG
>NW_025255361.1:0-1897 GCF_018294505.1 Triticum aestivum
GTCGTTGTTGGCCTCGACCTCACATGCTGCCGAAGTCTCTGAACTGAAGCAGAGGGTGGAGCGGACCGAGAACAAGCTCGACAAGGTGAAGATTCAGCTCCACAAGAAGCAAGGTGAGTAACGACTTGCTGTGTATTCGGAAAGAGTAAGCGGTGAGTATTAACCAAAGTGTCATGATATGTGTAGGGGCTGCGGCCGAGGTCGAGGCCCTGAAAAATTTCCTAATCGAAGCCGAGGGGAAGGCTGTCCAATAGCAAGCCGCTCGTAAGAAGCTCAAGGCCCGGGTCGGCGAGATCCAGCAGGAGCTCCAGGATGCGGTGAAGAAGTGCGGGGATTTGGAGCGCGAAGCGTCGGTTTAAGAGACCAAACTTACCAAGGCTCACCAGAGCACGGAGGCCGCACAGAATGAGGCCCGGGGCGCTCTCTAGGAGATCCAGGAGGTCAGGAAGATCGCATCGGGTAAGTCTTTTAACATGCAAAGCAAGTATGCGGAGAAGAAGTACCTTTTACTGACCCAGATTCGGAGTTTCCCAGGGGCTTTTCCGGATCTGCCATGCAACGTGTCCGATGCTGCGGAGTTCTTCCGAGCCGGAGAAGGGAATTCCACAGAGAAACTGTTCTGGTCACTGTATGTTGTGCCAGAACATCCGGTGCCTTTTGCCGATCAACTGAGACAGTTGGTCGAGCTGCACAGGATGGCCGAACTAGCCATGAAGGATTTAATAATCTGGCTGTGGCCAGCCAAAGCTATACCTAGCAGCTAGTTTGGCCACGTGAAGCGGGTGATGGAGGCTTGTCCGCGGCTAGATCGTCAAGCGATCAGTCTGCATCGAAGGTGCCCACATGGCCTTCGCTCTTTGCAAGATGTGGTGGGCAAAGATGGACGCCGTCGAGGTAGCCAGCGGGCCGCCGGAGGGCAAGGAGCACCGCACACCCGAGCGATATTTTGCGGATGTCCTTGAGGGTTCTCGACTTGCAGCGGCGCAGTGCGGGCAGGACATTATTTTCGAATGAATACATTCGTTTTTGTCTTTGCCTTGTATGAAAAACAAATCCGGTTTGTAATATAATGTTTGTTATGTTTTGATTGTTTCCTCCTGTGCGGCCGTTTTGTATGGAATCTGAGGGTTGTCTAGTCGTCGGCTTCTGCCCTCAGGTAGGTAGTACGGAGGTGTTCGGGATGGAATCTAAACAATCTTGATCCAATTATATGGTCCTTGAAGGAGTTATTTAGCGCAACGAACCAGACAATCAGACTATGCGGCTTAAACGCCCTCACTTAGTCATAGGAGTTTTATAATAAAACATAAGCGCAGCCCCTGGTATACGAATCAGGGTGCTATCAGCGTGTGATTGGGAAGTATTGATCCTTCGCGCAATGCGGAAAAAATCTCGAACGATTTGTGACCTCCGAACAGCTGACCGGCTCTCGCCACATCATGACAGTCAGTTTTCAGCTTTCTCTACTGAGGTGCTCATCCGGTTTATACCAGGGCACAATCGCAGTAGTTCTCCCTTTACTACCCTAGCCGATGTAGCAGAACGTAGGGTAGCAAGCACAGGAGCCGGGCAACCCAACTAGTGACCAAAGACATGATCGGAGCCAATGCATATAATGCTAAATTCGGGGTGCCGAACTTGTCTATAAGAAGTGTTCGGACTGTGGTGCCGTATTATGGGTCGATAACGAGCCCCTGGCGAATATGAAACATGCCAAAGTGCACGGGTGTGAAAATATAAGTAATTAATGGCAGAGGAAAATGTAAAGGGAGCAGAGGTAGTATCTGGGGCCCCTTGACTTGTGCCGTGAACTTTTTCCATTATAGTTGGGTTAATGCGTCAAAGCGCATTTATACAAATGGTGCGATAAGCAACCGGCTATTTAACATGCCATAAC
>NW_025255362.1:0-1897 GCF_018294505.1 Triticum aestivum
ATACAATGGAGGAGGTGTACCGATGGCTGTTCGATTTATATTGGGTGCCTGCTGCCATCAGTGACGTTGCTAAGGAATGAACTGCAGTAGACTAGCCATGACGGGCTCTATTATAAAAGCATGATATCAGTGACATAGCTATGTGTCCTTAATTATCTGCCTGACAATACATTTACTCTTATAATTTTCCTATAATACCCTGCTCAAATCGTTCATGTTATGCTCACAACTTTCAGATTTCAGTTCTTCCATTGATGTTATGGCTTCAACAGAAAATAGTCGTATTAGACATTGAGGACAATCAGGAATAGGTGGTACTGCTAATTTTTACTGTGTTACTCTATGATCTGTTCCACTTTCTCATGTTTTACGTAACATACTTATATCATGCTTTTAGAATAGAGCCCGCAGAGGAAAATACACAAATATTTTCAGTTATTTCCTGCAGGAGCTTAAGTATATATGTGAGCAAGTTCCAATCTTTATAGATAAGTCACTTGATGAGTTATACTAGGAACCTTTTAGGATATTTGTATATTTTTAGTTATGCTATCATATAGGCTATTCACAGTTTTTGTCAGATCTAATTAAAGCAGAACGAAACGTACTGAAGATATGTTCAGCCGTGCGCCATGCCAAATTATTTTGTTTCCGGTACAAATACCAAATTACTTACGTATTTTGTGATGCTTCCCAGTGCTCTTTGCTCTCCTGAAACACCTATGGGTGAGGCAATATATTTCCACGTGTATATATCGGCATTGCTGTTTTCAAAAATTGACATAGAGGATCTCTTTCACATGTTTCTTCTTCACCCTGCTGGGGGCTTAATTGCCTTTCCTATGAATGAACAAATGGCAAGAAATACAAAGCACAGTTCGGCACATCTGAATGACAGTTTTTGTACGTTATACCTTTATCCATCTCACAGATCCACCCTTCTATCTACAGGAAAATATATCATTTTTTCCTACTGCTAAGGCAATCTATCTACACACACTATATGGATTATTTTTACTTCAAACAGAGTACTCTATGTAATTTTAATATTTATGCAAAACTGTTTATTCCGTTAAATGTTTCCTTTTCTAGAGAGAGAGTGAAAACTAGCGTAGGGCAGGTTATATGGGTAGAGCAATAGAATAGCTATGTATTGGTAGTTGGCCAGCAATGTTAATCCTAGAAAACTTCTAATATTAGTCGTTAGTTCATAATCTTGCGGTTAATATACGATGATAGAAAAAGGTGTTCTATTTCTATAGGTGTTGGAGAGTCCAAGATGTCTTAAGCAATCTATCTCTCCTTTTTCTTTTTGCAATCCATTCTATCTCTCCCTTTATTCTAACTGTGGTACGTAAACATATGCATGTACTACAACCACACCTTATTGATTTTCTTGATCAACTCAGCTGATTTTTTTGTCCGATGGGAAAGTAGTGGCTGAACCCCTCCTCGGCGCACCACGCAAGAAAACATACCAAAACATTTTGAAAAAAAATCTGAAACTTTGTGAAAATGATCATCAACAAACGTCCGATAGCAGAACGAACCAGTGCTAATATGTCGAAGGACGAGTCGATCTGCACGCTGCCGTCGGCCAGGGGAGCCCAATGGATCAGAAGCTGGGTGGTACACCGGACGTGCTTACTATGTAGCCATGCAAAATTTCAGCGTACAATTTTTCTTTTCTCTACGTCCTGTGAAGATATTCATTTGTCTTCCCACTATTGCCATGTATAAATTGCTAACTGCATGGATAGATATCTACAATATGTAAGAACATGCATGATATGAATATGTTCTAATTTATTTGCAGCATGCACCTGCAATTCTTCCCAGATGCTTTCTGAATAATGCTCATCATGACATATTAGAACAGAATTCTGTTGCTTTTGGG
>NW_025255363.1:0-1897 GCF_018294505.1 Triticum aestivum
TGTGGTAACAAGAATTAGAATTCAAGCTCATACAAGTAAATAAATAGATTATCAAATAGCTATATTAGGTTACAGAGCAACAATAGTGCTACCATGAGGTTGCAGTGAGGAATAATGGAAAAGGAATAAAAAAATGTGTAAGCATGAGAGCAAACTTCCTCCAATAATTTTTGTGCCAGTCACATAGCAGGTGCATTCCTGTTCTGATTAAATCAGATAATCAATGATGGAATAATCCCATTAAAGGGTATATTTGCATTATTTTTCATGTTTTTCTTCACCGCAAAGATCATATATCTGAGTGTAGCCTTTGCAGCTAACTTTCATCAGCTCCCAGACCGTCGTGGTAGGTTGTTGATGAAAATAACAGTAACACAATCGCCGGAAGAAAAATGTGTGATGTAGTACAATGGTGACACCAACGCCTCCTGGCTGTGCCCAGCTGCGGCAACTGCCACCGGACGGCGCCCCCATCCAGGAGTACACAAGTTGCCCCACGCCAACCGAGATCTTTCAAATCTTCTCTATCATTGTCATCGCAAAAGGACTTTCATCAGTGGCTCGCTGACAATCTCCCCCAAACCCTACAAGAGATTCAAGTAAGTTTAAACTTCCATTTTGCACATGTGCAATTGAGTCACTCACCTTGCTAGATTAGGTCAGATCTATTACTCCTACCTAAGCGCTCCGAATTATTGTATTTTCCTGTCCAGATAATGGATCAACAAGCTTGTCCCTTCATATTGTCAAACACGGGATGACTGGACCATCTACTTTGGTCATTCAAATTATAAAACACAATCATGATGTTGAAATCTCATATCATTCCATCACGTGAGCTTTTCCCATTAGCGATAGTACACGTGCAAATGCACGTACCTAGATAAAATCAATCATTATTCAATTTTCACGTTGATATAAATTTGAACAAATAATTTTAAGCACACCACTAAATAAAACATATATCTTTTATTTGACATTGCTGCTTCACCCTAGAAATACAAAGCAAAAAAAAATTTGAATTATCATCTACATGCAAGCCACATATCGATCAACACAAATAGTGCATAAACATATTTCAAGCACAAGAGACTTATAATCTTTGTACACAATTTTATCTGAGCTTAGCGAAATCATTGAAGTGCTCCTTGCACATACAATTTTTTAAGAAAATAAGAAATTCTGCTACTGTAGACTTATAGAGATCTTATTCGAAGATGACACCATTCAAATATATTAAAACGGATTCCTTTTTGCGGGAATACATTCACACAAGAACAAACGTCAATAAAAAAACTCTTTATATTAACATTTCGAATGACTTGTATAATTTTCACTGTACATCGGAAAACTGAAAACAGGTCTATGCCTATATGATTGGCTTACAATTCCATGCATGTCTCGATTCCATTGTTTGATGCTTCATCTAGCTCTAACTCTTCTATATAACAAGACATAATTTGTACCACTATTCACACCTTCTCATTAATGACAAAAACATGATTATCATCGCAACTACGCCACCGTTTCATATCGGAACACAAGATGAAATAAATGGAAGATGGGAAGTACCTGTCAACATCTCCCTTACTCATAATATTATGCTTCCTCTCTCTGTCCTTCCCTTCTCCAGATTCTTTTCGTCAAACTAACACCTTGAAGGAGAAAATCAACCAAGCAAACCAGTCAAGAGAAGCAAAATATAAAAACATGAATAAACCTTATCTCACTTCAACACAAATCTAGGATACTTGTGGGCACCGAGGCGCTGATTATGCTGCTACTCGTTGGACTGCTCAATGCAAATTACCTAGAAGGTTCAACTTTGGTGGTCCTGAGAGCAAATACCTTGTCTGGATATAATAATTGTAGGGACAAACCTGAAAACCTTTTTTTT
>NW_025255364.1:0-1897 GCF_018294505.1 Triticum aestivum
ATTTAATGGTTGTCTTGAGTACTGCTTGTGATTGTGCTGTTTGCTTCCTCAACATGTCAACGCCATCTCTAAGTGCAGAAGCAGAATCTCTTTCTACCACTAGTTTAGTCTCTAGAGCATCAGCAGTTGGCAATTCATAATGCATGATTGGGCCGGTGCCACTGCTGTGGGATGATATAACGTCCATGGGGACCTCGCTCTTTGATCTTGAGCTAACCTATTTTGCCATTAAAGTTCCGATTGGATTCATAAAAGTTGAAGTTAGCAAAACATCTCAACTGGGAGTTATAACAGCAAACCAGTTAAACAAACAAGGAATTAAAGAGTTTCAATTGGATGCTGAAAAATAGTTATTAACATCATTGTAACCTGTTGTTGCAGCAGCAAAGCAATTAAATAAATAAGTAGCTATTTAAGTTCAGGCAAACATGTAATTCTTAACAGTAAGTATCAAACACATAGATAGGTGCAATCTATAATAGGATTAACAGGCTGTGGCTTTATGTAATCAGTAGCAAACTAAATTAAGCCAAGCAACGTAATTGAACAATTTTTCAATAAGTGGCTAACTAAAATTCCGAGAAGCGGGTAACTGAACGTACACTAGTTCTTTGTACAGGCACACTACAACTTCTTTTTTGCTTACAAGGTTGTATGAAGGAGTCCATGGCATCAATTGCTTGGATACGCAGTCCCAATACTTCTTTCTTCCCACACTGCATTGGTAAGTCGAATGGTTAATCTGGTAAGATGGTGCATCCTTGATATGTTATATGAGGACGTGTAGTCAGACTAGTTGTAACCACACACATCACACTGGCTTTTACTGTATATTTCATGCGATTACTTTTGGCATATCGAGATCTAAGCAATCTACAATAGGATGAAAAGACTGGCATCCTTCACATTATTGGTGAACTCAGTTCATAGAAACAAGCAATTCAACCATTCTGTGGGTAAATCAAAAGTGCCACTGGAATATTTTTCACTACCCCAATCATACATGCAAAAAGGGGCGACACCACCATAGGGGCTCGTATGGGCGGCCGCCTCGGATGGCTGGAAAGTGTGCACCTAGTTTGAGTCGTCCAGGTTGGCCCAGGCTAGTTTTGTTCGTCCCAACGCACGAGCAGGCAATGTAAAAAATGAAGAAAAATGTTTCAATTTGGATGGGCCAATAACATAAGTGCAAGGTAGGCCCTATAGCAGGCTCGTGGCCCAAACGAGCGCCTCCCATATCAATCCACAACAGGAAAAATCCCAATTCATTCGCTCCAGCCTCCAATCTAGTTCGCTCCTAACCTAGCCGCCGCTAGACAGACCGACACAACACTTCCTCGCGCCCTCGTTGGAGGGCGGTCGCCGGGCTTCAAGCGAACGAAAGGACAAGAAGATGAAGATCCAACCCTGGGTGTAGACTGCGTGGGAGGCAGCGGCGGTAGCACGGGCATGGCATCGAGCTTGCGCAAACGGACAGTCGCAGCTTACAAGAGTAGCATGCACAACGAGCAGGTACATCACATCCCTGATTATATCTAATTCAACTCTTCAATTTCTGGCCAAAAGTTAAACCTGTCGGTGTTGTAAAACTGTTTGTACGTAGGGAATCTATGAGAAAATGAAACCAATTTCTACTTATTTTATAACTCCCCCAATCAATACTGAACTGATTGAATCTGATGTATCTAATCAAGTTTCCGATGGAAACATCCAAGCTCATGTTGTTCTTGAGCTTGAAGTGTCTAATGAACAGACTGCTAATGAAGGATTTGATGCAAACATTTTACATGCTCCTGGTGATGAACATATAGTGTCTAGTGAGGGATCTAATGCAAGCATTTTGCAAGCTCCCATTGAAGGATTTAGTGTCTAATGATGATCTGCTATGTTGAGAGAG